>NC_079201.1:1286305-1408348 GCF_029499605.1 Hyla sarda
CAGGACACATGCTACACACTCACCACTCATACACAGGACACTTTCTGCACACTCACCACTGACACACAGGACACATGCTGCACACTCACCACTCACACACAGGACACATGCTGCACACTCACCACTCACACACAGGACACATTCTGCACACTCACCACTCACACACAGGACACATTCTGCACACTCACCACTCACACACAGGACACATGCTGCACACTCACCACTGACACACTGGACACATGCTGCACACTTACCACTCACACACATGACACATGCTGCGCACTCACCACTGACAAACAGGACACATGTTTCACACTTACTCACACACAGGACACATGCTGCACACTCACCACTCACACACAGGACACATTCTGCACACTCACCACTGACACACAGGACACATGCTGCACACTCACCACTCACACACAGCACACATTCTGCACACTCACCACTGACACACAGGACACATGCTACACACTCACCACTCACACACAGAGCACACATGCTGCACACTCACCACTGACCCACAGGACACATGCTGCACACTCACCACTCACACACAGGACACATTCTGCACACTCACCACTGACACACAGGACACATGCTACACACTCACCACTCACACACAGGACACATGCTGCACACTCACCACTGACACACAGGACACATGCTGCACACTCACCACTCACACACAGGACACATGCTGCACACTCACCACTGACACACTGGACACATGCTGCACACTCCCCACTCACACACAGGACACATTCTGCACACTCACCACTCACACACAGGACACATGCTGCACACTCACCACTGACACACTGGACACATGCTGCACATTCACCACTCACAGACAGGACACATTCTGCACACTCACCACTGACACACAGGACACATGCTGCACACTCACCACTCACACACAGAACACATGCTGCACACTCACCACTCACACACAGGACACATGCTGCACACTCACCACTGACACACAGGACACATGCTGCACACTCACCACTCACACACAGGACACATACTGCACACTTACCACTCACACACAGGACACATGCTGCGCACTCACCACTGACACACAGAACACATGCTGCACACTCACCACTGACACACAGCACACATGCTGCACACTCACCACTCACACACAGGACACATGCTGCACACTCACCACTCACACACAGGACACATGCTGCACACTTACCACTCACACACAGGACACATGCTGCGCACTCACCACTGACAAACAGGACACATGCTTCACACTTACTCACACACAGGACACATGCTGCACAATCACCACTGACACACAGGACACATGCTGCACACTCACCACTGACACACAGGACACATGCTGCACACTCACCACTGACACACAGGACACATGCTACACACTCACCACTGACACACAGGACACATGCTGCACACTCAGCACTGACACACAGGACACATGCTGCACACTCACCACTGAACCACTGCACACATGCTGCACACTCACCACTCACACACAGGACACATGCTGCACACTCACCACTCACACACATGACACATGCTGCACACTCACCACTCACGCACAGGACACATGCTGCACACTCACCACTCACACACAGATCACATGCTGCACACTCACTACTCACACACAGGACACATGCTGCACACTCACCACTCACACACAGGACACATGCTGCACACTCACCACTGACACACAGGACACATGCTGCACACTCACCACTCACACACAGGACACATGCTGCACACTCAGCACTGACACACAGGACACATGCTGCACATTCACCACTGAACCACTGCACACATGCTGCACACTCAGCACTGACCTACAGGACACATGCTGCACACTCACCACTGACACACAGGACACATGCTGCACACTCACCACTGACACACAGGACACATGCTGCACACTTACTCACACACAGGACACATGCTGCACACTCACCATGGACACACAGGACACATGCTGCGCACTCACCACTGACACACAAGACACATGCTGCGCACTCACCACTGACACACAGGACACATGCTGCACACTCACCACTCACACACAGGACACATGCTGCACACTCACCACTGACACACAGGACACATGCTGCGCACTCACCACTGACACACAGGACACATGCTGCACACTCACCACTCACACACAGGACACATGCTGCACACTCACCACTCACACACAGGACACATGCTGCACACTCACCACTGACACACAGGACACATGCTGCACACTCACCACTGACACACAGGACACATGCTGCACACTCACCACTCACACACAGGACACATGCTACACACTCACTACTCACACACAGGACACATGCTGCACACTCACCACTGACAAACAGGACACATGCTTCACACTTACTCACACACAGGACACATGCTGCACACTCACCATTCACACACAGGACACATGCTGCACACTCATCACTGACACAATGGACACATGCTGCACACTCACCACTGACAAACAGGACACATGCTGCACACTTACTCACACACAGGACACATGCTGCACACTCACCACTCACACACAGGTCACATGCTGCACACTCACCACTGACACACAGGACACATGCTGCACACTCACCACTGACAAACAGGACACATGCTGCACACTCACCACTCATACACAGGACACATGCTGCACACTCACCACTCACACACAGGTCACATGCTGCACACTCACCACTCACACACAATGGACACATGCTGCACACTCACCACTGACAAACAGGACACATGCTGCACACTTACTCACACACAGGACACATGCTGCACACTCACCACTGACAAACAGGACACATGCTGCACACTTACCACTGACACACAGGACACATGCTGCACACTCACCACTCTTACACAGGACACATGCTGCACACTCACCACTGACACACAGGACACATGCTGCACACTCACCACTGACACACAGGACACATGCTGCACACTCACCACTCACACACAGGACACATGCTACACACTCACTACTCACACACAGGATACATGCTGCACACTCACCACTTACACACAGGACACATGCTGCACACTCACCACTCACACACAGGTCACATGCTGCACACTCACCACTGAACCACAGGACACATGCTGCACACACACCACTGAACCACAGCACACATGCTGCACACTCACCACTTACACACAGGACACATGCTGCACACTCACCACTCACACACAGGTCACATGCTGCACACTCACCACTCACACACACTAGACTGAAGCCGATCATGGATTAAATACAGAACCTCAGCAGACAATATGCATGTTACAGGATTAGATATAATGTGAGGAGACGCCTGCTCATCTCCACCCGATCACTTGGTGGTCCCATCTTGTAATAGAGGGTCTCACAACAAGGCTTAGAAGTTTTGGGAACCTGATGGTCGATCATTATGATGGTCATGAGACCCCGACTCCCTACATGATATCTTCTGTCTCTATCACATAACTGCGTCCCTTCCTAACATTCCTGCACAGCCTGGTGCAGTGCTATCCCACCACCACCAGGGGGCCAGAAGATACTGCAATGGTATGAGAGTCTCCGGGTCTTACTAGAGATGGCGGTAATAAACCATTCCTGCTCCTAGAAGATATTTTACATACACTGCTCAAAATAATAAAGGGAACACTTAACCAACACAATGTAACTCCAAGTCACTGACACTTGTGTGAAATCCCACTGTCCACTCAGGAAGAACACTGATTGACAATCAATTTCACATGGAACAGACAACAGGTGGAAATTATAGACAATTAGCAAGACACCCCCAATAAAGGAGTGGTTCTGCAGGTGGTGACCACAGACCACTTCCTGGCTTCCTGGCTGATGTTTTGGTCACTTTTGAATGCTGGCAGTGCTTTCACTCTAGTGGTAGCATGAGATGGAGTCCACAACCCACACAAGTGGCTCAGCTTACAGCCCAACACCGTGCATTTGCCAGAAAACACCAAGATTGGCAAATTCACCACTGGCGCCCTGTGCTGTTCACAGATTTAAGCAGGTTCACACTGAACACATGTGACAGACATCACACTCATGAGACGTCGTGGAGAACGTTCTGCTTCCTGCAACATCCTCCAGCATGACCAGTTTGGCAGTGAGTCAGTAATGGTGTGGGGTGGCATTTCTTTGGGGGGGGCGCACAGCCCACCATGTGCTTGCCGGAGGTAGCCTGACTGCCATTAGGTACCGAGATGAGAACCTCAGACCCCTTGTGAGACCATATGCTGGTGCGGTTGGCCCTGGGTTCCTCCTAATACAAGACAATGCTAGACCTCATGTGGCTGGAGTGTGTCAGCAGTTCCTACAAGAGGAAGGCATTGATGCTATGGACTGGCCGCCCGTTCCCCTGAATCCGATTGAGCATATCTGGGACGTCTCGCTCCATCCACCACAGACTGTCCAGGAGTTGGCGGATGCTTTAGTCCAGGTCTGGGAGGACATCCCTCAGGAGACCATCCTCCACCTCATCAGGAGCATGCCCAGGCGTTGTAGGGAGGTCATACGGGCACGTGGAGGCCACACACACTACTGAGCCTCATTGTGACTTGTTTTAAGGACATTACATAAAGTTGGATCAGCCTGTAGTGCGGTTTTCCTCTGTGATTTTGAGTGTGACTCCATATCCAGACCTCCATGGGTTCATACATTTGATTTCTATTGATAATTTTTATGTGATTTTGTTGTCAGCGCATTCAACTATGTAAAGACGAAAGTATTTCATACGATTAGTTCATTCATTCAGATCTAAGATGTGTTATCTTTGTGTTCATTTTACTTTTTTTGAGCAGTGTATTTGTTGTCCATAAAAGCATCACTGATATAATATAATAGTAATATAATGACATGTGATCACAGCTCCGCCCCCTGTATTACATCACTGATATAATATAATAGTAATAAAATGACATGTGATCACAGCCACGCCCCCTGTATGACATCACTGGTATAATATAATAGTAATATAATGTCATGTGATCACAGCCCCGCCCACTGTATGACATCACTAATATAATAGTAATATAATGACATGTGATCACAGCCCCGCCCCTGTATGAAATCACTGATATAATATAATAGTAATATAATGACATGTGATGACAGCCCCGCCCCCTGTATGACATCACTGATATAATATAATAGTAATATAATGAAATGTGATCACAGCCCTGCCCCCTGTATGACATCACTGATGTAATATAATAGTAATATAATGACATGTGATCACAGCCACGCCCCCTGTATGACATCACTGGTATAATATAATAGTAATAAAATGACATGTGATCACAGCCACGCCCCCTGTATGAGATCACTGGTATAATATAATAGTAATATAATGTCATGTGATCACAGCCCCGCCCCCTGTATGACATCACTGATATAATATAATAGTAATATAATGACATGTGATCACAGCCCCGCCCCCTGTATGACATCACTGATATAATAGTAATATAATGACATGTGATCACAGCCCCACCCCCTGTATGACATCACTGATATAATATAATGACATGTGATCACAGTCCCGCATCCTGTATGATATCACTGATATAATAATAATATAATGACATGTGATCACAGCCCCGCCCCCTGTATGACATCACTGATATAATAGTAATATAATGACATGTGATCACAGCCCCGCCCCCTGTATGACATCACTGATATAATATAATAGTAATATAATGTCATGTGATCACAGCCCCGCTCCCTGTATGACATCACTGATATAATATAGTAATATGACATGTGATGACAGCCCTGCCCCCTCTATGACATCACTGATATAATATAATAGTAATATAATGACATGTGATCACAGCCCGCGCCCCCTGTATGACATCACTGATATAATAGTGATGTGATCACAGCCCCGCCTCCTGTATGACATCACTAATATAATATAATAATAATATAATGACGTGATCACAGCACCGCCCCCTGTATGACATCACTGATAGAATATAATAGTAATATAATGACATGTGATCACAGCCCCGCTCCCTGTATGACATCACTGATATAATATAGTAATATGACGTGATGACAGCCCGCCCCCTGTATGACATCACTGATATAATATAATAGTAATATAATGACATGTGATCACAGCCCGCACCCCCTGTATGACATCACTGATATAATATAATAGTAATATAATGACATGTGATCACAACCCCGCCCCCTGTATGACATCACTAATATAATAGTAATATGACGACATGTGATCACAGCCCCGCCCCCTGTATGACATCACTGATATAATAGTAATATAATGACATGTGATCACAGCCCCGCCCCCTGCATGACATCACTGATATAATATAATAGTAATATAATGACATGTGATCACAGCCCCGCCCCCTGTATGACATCACTGATATAATATAATAGTAATATAATGACATGTGATCACAACCCCGCCCCCTGTATGACATCACTAATATAATAGTAATATAATGACATGTGATCACAGCCCCGCCCCCTGTATGACATCACTGATATAATAGTAATATAATGACATGTGATCACAACCCCGCCCCCTGTATGACATCACTAATATAATAGTAATATACTGACATGTGATCACAGCCCTGCCCCCTGTATGACATCACTGATATAATAGTAATATAATGACATGTGAAAACAGCCCCGCCCCCTGCATGACATCACTGATATAATATAATAGTAATATAATGACATGTGATCAGTTTTTCATCTATCACTGATGTCAGCCCCGATATCATCATATGACAATAATACATAATGTAACACAGGAGCCCAGAGATGTTACAGTGAGGTTGAGGAGGGTCGGGGGTCTCTTACCTTACTCCGCACAGTGTGTGATGTGTCTTCCCCGGCCCCTCATCCATCTGATATTTATACAGGAATCCTCCCTAATCCCACACAGCCCATGATCTATATTTGGGCAACAAAGGGAAGTTACTTGGCAACTGTACAAACTATTACGGTACATTATATTATCAAGGGAGCATATGATATAACAACATCAATATCTTTTATATATATATACTCCAGTGTGGTGAAATTATTATAATTGTATACATGGGGGCAGTATTATAGTAGTTATATTCTTGTGTATAGGAGGCAGTATTATAGTAGTTATATTCATATATATAGGAGCAGTATTATAGTAGATATATTCTTGTAAATAGGAGGCAGTATTATAGTAGTTATATTCTTGTATATAGGAGGCAGTATTATAGTAGTTATATTCTTGTATATAAGGGGCAGTATTATAGTAGTTGTATTCTTGTATATAGGAGGCAGTATTATAGTAGTTATATTCTTGTATATAGGAGGCAGTATTATAGTAGGTATATTCTTGTATATAGGAACAGTATTATAGAAGTTATATTCTTGTATATAGGAGCAGTATTATAGTAGTTATATTCTTGTATATAGGAGCAGTATTATAGGAGTTATATTCTTGTATATAGGAGCGGTATTATAGTAGTTATATTCTTGTATATAGGAGCAGTATTATAGTAGTTATATTCTTGTATATAGGAGACAGTTTTATAGTAGTTATATTCTTGTATATAGGAGCAGTATTGTAGTAGTTATATTCTTGTATATAGGAGCAGTATTATAGTAGTTATATTCTTGTATATAGAAGCGGTATTATAGTAGTTATATTCTTGTATATAGCAGCAGTATCATAGTAGTTATATTCTTGTATATAGGAGACAGTTTTATAGTAGTTATATTCTTGTATATAGGAGCAGTATTGTAGTAGTTATATTCTTGTATATAGGAGCAGTATTATAGTAGTTATATTCTTGTATATAGAAGCGGTATTATAGTAGTTATATTCTTGTATATAGCAGCAGTATCATAGTAGTTATATTCTTGTATATAGGAGCAGTATTATAGTAGTTATATTCTTGTATATAGGAGCAGTATTATAGTAGTTATATTCTTGTATATAGGGAGCAGTATTATAGTAGTTATATTCTTGTATATAGGAGGCAGTGTTATAGTATTTATATTCTTGTATATAGGAGCGGTATTATAGTAGTTATATTCTTGTATATAGGAGCAGTATTATAGTAGTTATATTCTTGTATATAGGAGCAGTATTATAGGAGTTATTGTTACGCCGAGCGCTCCGGGTCCCCCTCCTCCTCCGGAGCGCTCGCGGCGTCTTCTGCCCTGCAGCGCTCCGGTCAGCAGTGCTGACTGGAGACGCTGCTCTGAGTCCCCCAGCGGGGATGCAATCCGCGCGGCAGGACGTGCCTGCCCGCGGGTCGCATCCCGTTCTTCTCACCTGTCCCGTTCCTCGGCTGTCACGTCTGGCGCTCGCGGCCCCGCTCTCTAGGGCGCGCGCTCCGCCTCTCTGAAATTTAAAGGGCCAGTGCACCATTAATTGGTGCCTGGCCCAATCAGTTGTTAATCACTCCCATTCTATATAAACCCACTTCCCCTTCCTGTCCTCGCCGGATCTTGTTGCCCTAGTGAACCGAGAAAGCGTTCTGTGTATCCCAAGCCTGTGTATCCAGACCCTTGCCGTTGCCCCTGACTATGACCCATTGCTGCCTGCCCTGCCCTTCTGCTACGTCCGACCTTGCTCTTGCCTTGTCCCTGTGTACTGCACCTGTGTCAGCTGTCAGTGAGGTTGAGTCGCTATCGGGTAGAACGACCTGGGGGTTACCTACCGCTACAAGTCCATCCCGCTTTGCGGCGGGCTCTGGTGAAAACCAGCAACCCCTTAGATTACGTTCCCCTGGTACAGCGCACGCCATCACCTCACTGACACAGAGGATCCACCACCAGTGTCCTCTCCGCATACCAGTTCGGATCCTTACATTATATCCGGCCATGGATCCCGCTGAGGTCGCCCCGGTGGTCGCCCAGCATAACCACGGTGGTCGTCCAGCAATCACAGCAGATCGCGCAACAAGGACAGCAGCTGACTCAACTGACTGTTATGCTGCAACAGCTTCTGCCGCAACTACAGCAACCATCTCCTCCGCCAGCTCCTGCATCTCCTCCGCAGCGAGTGGCTGCTCCCAGTTTCCGCCTGTCTCTACTGGACAAGTTTGATGGGGACTCTAAACAGTGCCGTGGATTCCTGTCCCAGTGTTCCCTACACCTGGAGATTATGTTGAACGGTCTAAGGTGGCTTTCGTGGTCAGTCTTCTGTCTGGAAAGGCCTTGTCATGGGCCACACCGCTTTGGGACCGCAACAATTCTGCCACTGCTACTATTCAGTCCTTCTTCTCAGAAGTACGTAGTGTTTTTGAGGAGCCAGCCCGGGCTTCCTCAGCCGAGACTGCTTTGCTGAACCTCGTCCAAGGGAGTTCATCTGTGGGTGAATACGCCATCCAGTTCCGTACCCTCGCCTCAGAGCTATCCTGGAATAATGAGGCCCTCTGCGCGACCTTCAAGAAAGGCTTATCCAGTAACATCAAAGATGTCCTGGCCGCACGAGAAATTCCTGCTAATCTGTCTGAACTAATCCATTTGGCCACCCGCATCGACATGCGTTTCTCGGAAAGACGCCAGGAACTTCATCAGGAAAAGGATCTTGTTCGCACCAGGCGGTTTTTCTCCCAGGCTCCTCTCTTCCAGCGTCCTTTGCAATCTGTTCCTGTGCCTTCCGCCGAGGAGGCTATGCAAGTGGATCGGTCTCGCCTGACCCTACAAGAGAGGACTCGCCACCAAAACGAGAATTTGTGCCTGTACTGTGCTAGTACCGAACATTTCCTAAAAGACTGTCCTATCTGCCCTCCGCGTCAGGAGAAACGCACGCACCTACTTCACAAGGGTGAAACGACACTTGGTGTGAATTCTGCCTCTCCACGTCTGACTGTACCTGTGCGGATTTCTCCTTCCGCCAACTCCTCCTTCTCAGCAGTGGCCTTCTTGGACTCTGGTTCTGCAGGAAACTTTATCTTGGCCTCTTTTGTTAATAGATTCAGTATTCCAGGAACCCGTCTGGTCAAGCTGCTCTTTATCTCTACAGTAAACGGAGAGAAATTGGACTGCACTGTGTGCTACCGCACTGAACCCCTGCCCATGAGGACTTCACAACAAAAAAATAGAATTTTTCGTTCTGCCTAACTGCACCTCTGAAGTTCTTCTTGGCTTGCCGTGGCTCCAGCGTCATGCTCCTACCCTCGACTGGACCACCGGGGAGATCAAAAGTTGGGGTCCTTCTTGTCACAAGCGATGTCTCACATCTGCTTCCACTAGTCCAACTCCTGTCGCTTCTTCTTTATCAGGCCTTCCCAAGGCTTACCAGGACTATTCAGATGTATTCTGCAAAAAGCAAGCAGAGGTCTTACCTCCACATAGACCTTATGATTGTCCCATTGACCTTCTTCCTGGTACCACTCCGCCCCTTGGCAGGATTTACCCTCTGTCAGCCCCAGAGACTCAAGCCATGAAGGAGTATATCCAGGAGAACCTAAAGAGAGGTTTTATTCGGAAATCCTCATCTCCTACTGGAGCGGGGTTCTTCTTTGTTTCTAAAAGGGATGGATCCTTACGCCCATGTATTGACTACTGCGGTTTAAACAAGATTACCATCAAAAACCGCTATCCCCTGCCTTTGATCTCCGAACTCTTTGACCGTCTATGCGGAGCAAGTATCTTCACCAAACTGGACTTAAGGGGCGCGTATAATCTTATTCGCATTCATAAAGGTGATGAGTGGAAAACCACTTTCAATACCAGAGATGGACATTTTTAATATCTAGTTATGCCCTTTGGGCTCTGCAACGCCCCTGCAATCTTCCAGGACTTTGTTAATGAGATCTTTCGGGACTTATTGTATACCTGTGTTGTGATCTACTTGGATGACATCTTGATTTTTTCCTCTAACTTAGAGGAACACCGTCGTCATGTCCGTCAAGTGCTCCAAAGACTCAGTGAAAACCACCTGTACGCTAAATTTGAAAAATGTCTTTTTGAATGCAAAAGTCTTCCTTTCCTAGGTTACCTAGTCTCTGGCCAAGGGCTTCAAATTGATCCAGATAAACTGTTGGCGGTTTTGGATTGGCCACGTCCTTCTGGACTCCGCGCTATCCAACGCTTCCTGGGATTCGCCAACTATTATCCACAGTTTATTCCCCATCGCCAACTATTACCGACAGTTTATTCCCCACTTCTCCACCATTGTGGCCCCTATTGTGGCTCTTACCAGGAAGAATGCTAATCCTAAGTCATGGCCTCCACAAGCGGATGAGGCCTTCAATCGTCTCAAAGCTGCCTTCGCCTCTGCACCAGTTCTGTCCAGACCTGATCCGTTAAAACCATTTTTCCTGGAAGTAGACGCTTCCTCAGTCGGAGCCGGAGCCATACTTCTGCAAAAAAAACGCTACCGGACGTAACATTACTTGTGGTTTTTTCTCAAAGACTTTCTCTCTGGCAGAAAAGAACTACTCTATTGGAGATCGTGAACTTCTGGCCATCAAGTTAGCACTCGAGGAGTGGAGACATCTTTTGGAGGGTTCCAAACACCCCATTGTCATTTACACTGACCACAAGAATCTGTCTTACCTCCAGCCCGCTCAGCGTCTGAATCCTCGCCAGGCTAGATGGTCGTTGTTTTTTGCCCGCTTCAATTTCGAGATACACTTCCGTCCCGCTGACAAGAATGTCAGAGCTGATGCCCTTTCTCATTCCTCTGATGCCTCAGAGTCTGAAGCCCCTCTGTGCAGCATATCATACCACCTGAGTGCCTGGTCTCCTCTGCTCCAGCCTCACTGGGGCAACCCCCCCCCCCCCCCTGGAAAGACTTTTGTTCCTCCACGCCTTCGCCTCAGGATCCTCAAATGGGGGCATTCTTCTCACCTGGCTGGTCATGCTGGCATTAAGTCCTTACAGCTAATCTCCCGTCTGTATTGGTGGCCTACACTGGAGGGTGATGTCACTGATTTTGTTCGGGCTCGTACTGTTTGTTCCCGGGATAAAACTCCTCGCTAGAAGCCTGCTGGACTCCTCCATCCTTTGCCCGTCCCTGAGCAACCATGGTCCCAAATTGCCATGGATTTCATTACAGATCTTCCCGTATCCCATGGCAACACTGTCATCTGGGTGGTCGTTGATCGTTTCTCCAAAATGGCTCACTTCATTCCGCTTCCAGGCCTTCCTTCTGCGCCACAGTTGGCGAAGCAATTTTTTCTGCCGATTTTTCGTCTTCACGGGCTTCCCACGCATATCGTCTCGGATAGAGACGTAGTGTAATCAGACTGATGTAATCAGTTAAAGATCAAATTAAATTTCTCGTCCTCCTATCATCCCCAATCCAATGGACAAGTGGAAAGAGTAAACCAGATTCTTGGTGACTACTTGGGACATTTCGTCTCCTCCCGCCAAGATGATTGGGTCGACCTTCTGCCCTGGGCTGAATTCTCGTACAATTTCAAAAATTCTGAATCCTCCGCCAAATCCCCATTCTTTGTGGTGTACGGCCGTCACCCTCTATCCCCCCCCCCCTCCCCATTCCCACTTCTTCTGGAGTTCCTGCCGTGGATGAAGTAACCCAGGACTTCTCCGCTATCTGGAAGGAGACTCAAAAGTCGCTCCTACTGGCCTCATCTCGAATGAAGAGAAATGCAGATAAAAAGAGAAGAACTCCTCCTGTCTTTCTCCCTGGGGACAAAGTGTGGCTCTCTGCCAAATACATACGCTTTCGTGTCCCTAAATACAAGTTGGGTCCTCGCTACCTCGGTCCTTTAAAAATCAAGAATCAAATTAATTCAGTCTCTTACAAACTTCATCTTCCTTCTTCTCTTCGCATTCCTAACTCTTTCCATGTGTCTCTTCCCAAACCTCTTGTACTTAACCGCTTTTCTCCCAAGGTTACTGTTCCCGCTCCTGTTTCTGGCTCCTCTGACAAACAGATCCTCGCTGTCAAACAGATCCTCGCCTCCAAGGTGTTCAGAGGTAAAAAAAAATGTTTTGGTGGATTGGGAGAATTGCGGTCCTGAGGAAAGATCCTGGGAGCCTGAAGCCAACATCTTAGACAAGGACCTCATTGCCAGGTTTCTTGGCTCCAAAAAGAGGGGGAGACCTAAGGGGGGGGGGGTACTGTTACGCCGAGCGCTCCGGGTCCCCATCCTCTTCCAGAGCGCTTGCGGCATCTTCTGCCCTGCAGCGCTCCAGTCAGCAGCGCTGACCGGAGACGCTGCTCTGAGTCCCCCGGCGGGGATGCGATCTGCGCGGCAGGACGTGCCTGCCCGCGGGTCGCATCCCGTTCTTCTCACCTGTCCCGTTCCTCGGCTGTCACGTCCCGGCGTGCGCGGCCCCGCCTCTCTGAAATTTAAAGGGCCAGTGCACCATTAATTGGTGCCTGGCCCAATCAGTTGTTAATCACTCCCATTCTATATAAACCCACTTCCCCTTCCTGTCCTCGCCGGATCTTGTTGCCCTAGTGCCCTGAGAAAGCGTTTTGTGTATCCCAAGCCTGTGTATCCAGACCCTTGCCGTTGCCCCTGACTACGACCCATTGCTGCCTGCCCTGACCTTCTGCTTCGTCCGACCTTGCTTTTGCCTTGTCCCTGTGTACCGCGCCTGTCTCAGTGAGGTTGAGTCGCTATCGGTTGGAACGACCTGGGGGTTACCTGCCGCTGCAAGTCCATCCCGCTTTGCGGCGGGCTCTGGTGAAAACCAGTAACCCCTTAGATTCCGTTCCCCTGGTACGGCCCACGCCATCACCTCACTGACACAGAGGATCCACCACCAGTGTCCTCTCCGCATACCAGTCTGGATCCTGACAGTTATATTCTTGTATATAGGAGGCAGCATTATAGTAGTTATATTCTTGTATATAGGAGCAGTATTATAGTAGTTATATTCTTGTATATAGGAGGCAGTATTATAGTAGTTATATTCTTTTATATAGGAGCATTATTATAGTAGTTATATTCTTGTATATAGGAGGCAGTATTATAGTAGTTATATTCTTGTATATAGGAGCAGTATTATAGTAGTTATATTGTTGTATATAGGAGCAGTAATATAGAAGTATTTTCTTGTATATAGGAGCAGTATTATAGTAGTTATACTCTTGTATATAGGAGACAGTATTATAGTAGTTATATTCTTGTATATAGGAGCAGTATTATAATAGTTATATTCTTGTATATAGGAGGCAGTATTATAGTAGGTATATTCTTGTATATAGGAGCAGTATTATAGTAGTTATATTCTTGTATATAGGAGCAGTATTATAGTAGATATATTCTTGTATATAAGAGCAGTATTATAGTAGTTATATTCTTGTATATAAGAGCAGTATTATAGTAGTTATATTCTTGTATATAGGAGGCAGTATTATAGTAGTTATATTCTTGTATATTTGGGGCAGTATTATAGTAGTTATATTCTTGTATATAGGAGGCAGTATTATAGTAGTTATATTCTTGTATATTTGGGGCAGTATTATAGTAGTTATATTCTTTTATATAGGAGGCAGTATTATAGTAGTTATATTCTTGTATATAGGAGCAGTATTATAGTAGTTATATTGTTGTATATAGGAGCAGTAATATAGAAGTATTTTCTTGTATATAGGAGCAGTATTATAGTAGTTATACTCTTGTATATAGGAGACAGTATTATAGTAGTTATATTCTTGTATATAGGAGCAGTATTATAATAGTTATATTCTTGTATATAGGAGGCAGTATTATAGTAGGTATATTCTTGTATATAGGAGCAGTATTATAGTAGTTATATTCTTGTATATAGGAGCAGTATTATAGTAGATATATTCTTGTATATAAGAGCAGTATTATAGTAGTTATATTCTTGTATATAGGAGCAGTATTATAGTAGATATATTCTTGTATATAAGAGCAGTATTATAGTAGTTATATTCTTGTATATAGGAGGCAGTATTATAGTAGTTATATTCTTGTATATTTGGGGCAGTATTATAGTAGTTATATTCTTGTATATAGGAGGCAGTATTATAGTAGTTATATTCTTGTATATTTGGGGCAGTATTATAGTAGATATATTGTATTATAGAATTATTTTGAACCTTCACTATATGCTGCAGACTGTTGGGTATATAATGTGTTAAATGTAGAAGTTTTCTTTAGTACGAAAGTCTCACAAAGTGCTTGATCCTGACATTAAGTCACCGTAATCCCTGAGGGTAGTGGTGCCCAGATCATTCCTTTTATTACCAGCAGTCTGGAGGTTTGTCAAGGAGGTCATCATTCTGGAGATGTGAGGGATGCTGGGAATCTCCTCTGTGATTTGTGTTAAGTGTCTACATTAATAACTCCAGAGATATTTTATGATATGAAGACTATTTTGTTTCCTAGATCTGGGAGCCATTCGTGAATCAGGTTTAGTATCTAGTTGGAAGATGGTTGTATTAAATCTGACCCTGCTTCTCCACTATATAACTCTCACCCTGTGACTTCCAAATGATCAGTACACTCCTCTCGTGAAATACTCTGTACTGCTGTGGACCCTGCTCCTCCACTATATAACTCTCACCCTGTGACCTCCACATGATCAGCACACTCCTCTCCTGAAATACTCTGTACTGCTGTGGACCCTGCTCCTCCACTATATAACTCTCACCCTGTGACCTCCACATGATCAGTACACTCCTCTCCTGAAATACTCTGTACTGCTGTGGACCCTGCTCCTCCACTATATAACTCTCACCCTGTGACCTCCACATGATCAGTACACTCCTCTCCTGAAATACTCTCTACTGCTGTGGACCCTGCTTCTCCACTATATAACTCTCACCCTGTGACTTCCAAATGATCAGTGCATTCCTCTCGTGAAATACTCTGTACTGCTGTGGACCCTGCTCCTCCACTATATAACTCTCACCCTGTGACCTCCACATGATCAGTACACTCCTCTCCTGAAATACTCTGTACTGCTGTGGACCCTGCTCCCCTACTATATAACCCTCACCCTGTGACCTCCCACATGATCGGTACACTCCTCTCCTGAAATACTCTGTACTGCTGTGGACTCTGCTCCTCCACTATAAAACTCTCACCCTATGACCTCCACATGGTCAGCATACTCCTCTCCTGAAATACTCTGTACTGCTGTGTTCCTTGCTCCTCCACTATATAACTCTCATCCTGTGACCTCCACATGATCAGCACACTCCTCTCCTGAAATTCCCTGTACTACTGTGGACCCTGCTCCTTCACTATATAACTCTCACCCTGTGACCTCCACATGATCAGTACACTACTCTCCTGAAATACTCTGTACTGCTGTGGACCCTGCTCCTCCACTATATAACTCTCACCCTGTAACCTCCACATGATCAGCACAATCCTCTCCTGAAGTACTCTGCACTGCTGTGGACCCTGCTCCTCCACTATATGACTCTCACCCTGTGACCTCCACATGATAAACACACACCTCTAATGATATACTCTGTACTGCTGTGGACCCTGCTCCTCTACTATATAATCCTCACCCTGTGACCTCCCACATGATCGGTACACTCCTCTCCTGAAATACTCTGTACTGCTGTGGACTCTGCTCCTCCACTATATAACTCTCACCCTATGACCTCCACATGGTCAGCATACTCCTCTCCTGAAATACTCTGTATTGCTGTGTTCCTTGCTCCTCCACTATATAACTCTCATCCTGTTGTCACGATGCCGGCTGGCAGGAGGTGGATCCTCTGTGCCAGAGAGGGATTGGCGTGGACCGTGCTAGTGGACCGGTTCTAAGTCACTACTGGTTTTCACCAGAGCCCGCCGCAAAGCGGGATGGACTTGCTGCGGCGGTAGTGACCAGGTCGTATCCACTAGCAACGGCTCAACCTCTCTGGCTGCTGAAGATAGGCGCGGTACAAGGGAGTAGACAGAAGCAAGGTCGGACGTAGCAGAAGGTCGGGGGCAGGCGGCAAGGTTCGTAGTCAGGGTGGATAGCAGTAGTACTGGTACACAGGCTTTGGACACACAAAACGCTTTCACTGGCACAAGGCAACAAGATCCGGCAAGGAAGTGCATGGGAGGAGGTCAGATAAAGGCAGGGAGCAGATGGAAGCCAATTAAGCTAATTGGGCCAGGCACCAATCATTGGTGCACTGGCCCTTTAAGTCTCAGGGAGCTGGCGCGCGCGCGCCCTAGAGTGCGGAGCCGCGCGCGCCAGCACATGACAGCAGGGGACGGGAACGGGTAAGTGACCTGGGATGCGATTCGCGAGCGGGCGCGTCCCGCTGTGCGAATCGCATCCCCGACGGCCATGACAGTGCAGCGCTCCCGGTCAGCGGGACCGACCGGGGCGCTGCGGAGAGAGAGACGCCGTACGCGCTCCGGGGAGGAGCGGGGACCCGGAGCGCTAGGCGTAACAGTACCCCCCCCCCTTAGGTCTCCCCTTCTCTTTGTCCGGTAACTGCCTCCCCTGGGATGAGGACACCGGGAAAGGATGGAGGGATTCCTCAACGGCAGGCAGTACAGCAGGAGTGGGAATGGGGAGGGAGGGCAGAGGGCGAGGCCTGGCACGGGGCAGTGTGACACCAGGACGAGGGCCATGAGGAGGCACCGAGGCTTGCCTGACTGGACTGGGAGGGGGGGAGAGGCACTTCTTAAGGCGGGCAGAGTCCATAACGACCTTAGGGAGACCGGATACAGGAGGAACCACAGGGTCACGGCAGGGAGTACTGGTAACCGGTTTAAGGCAGTCCTTGAAGCAAGAGGTACCCCAGCTCTTGATCTCCCCTGTGGACCAATCCAGGGTTGGGGAATGGTGTAGAAGCCAGGGTAGTCCAAGGAGAACTTCAGAAGTGCAATTGGGGAGGACCAAAAACTCAATTTTCTCATGATGAGGTCCGATGCACATTAGGAGGGGCTTCGTGCGGAAACGCACGGTGCAATCCAACCTGGCTCCGTTGACCGCGGAAATGTGGAGTGGCTTGACAAGACGGGTCACCGGGATGCGGAATTTATTCACCAAGGACTCCCGAATAAAATTCCCAGAGGCACCAGAGTCCAGGCAGGCCACGGCTGAGAGGGAAGAGCTGGCTGAAGAAGAAATCCGTACAGGCACCGTGAGACGTGGAGAAGCAGACTTAGAGCCAAGAGACGCCACACCCACGTGAGCTGGGTGCGTGCGTACGTTTCCCAGGCGTGGAGGACGGATAGGGCAATCCACCAAGAAATGCTCGGTACTGGCACAGTACAGACAAAGATTCTCTTCCTTACGGCGATTCCTCTCTTCCAGGGTCAGGCGAGACCGATCCACTTGCATGGCCTCCTCGGCGGGAGGCCTAGGCGCAGATTGCAATGGAGACTGTGGGAGAGGTGTCCAGAGATCTAAGTCTTTTTCCTGGCGGAGCTCTTGATGCCTCTCAGAAAAACGCATGTCAATGCGAGTGGCTAGATGAATGAGTTCATGCAGGTTGGTAGGAGTATCTCGTGCGGCCAGAACATCTTTAATGTTGCTGGATAGGCCTTTTTTAAAGGTCGCGCAGAGGGCCTCATTATTCCAGGAAAGTTCAGAAGCAAGAGTACGGAATTGTATGGCGTACTCGCCAACGGAAGAATTACCCTGGACCAGGTTCAACAGGGCAGTCTCAGCAGAAGAGGCTCGGGCAGGTTCCTCAAAGACACTTCGAATTTCCGAGAAGAAGGAGTGTACAGAGGCAGTGACGGGGTCATTGCGGTCCCAGAGCGGTGTGGCCCATGACAGGGCTTTTCCAGACAGAAGGCTGACTACGAAAGCCACCTTAGACCTTTCAGTAGGAAACTGATCCGACATCATCTCCAAATGCAGGGAACATTGCGAAAGAAAGCCACGGCAAAACTTAGAGTCCCCATTAAATTTGTCCGGCAAGGACAGGCGGAGGCTAGGAGTGGTCACTCGCTGCGGAGGAGGTGCAGGAGCTGGCGGAGGAGATGGTTGCTGCTGCTGTAGCTGAGACTGAATCTGCTGTAGCTGCGACTGGAGTTGCTGAGTCATGGTGGTCAAGTACGACAGCTGGTGATCTTGTTGGGCAATCTGTCGGGCTTGCTGGGCGACCAGTGTGGGGAGGTCGGCGACAACAGGCAGAGGAACTTCAGCGGGATCCATGGCCGGATCTACTGTCATGATGCCGGCTGGCAGGAGGTGGATCCTCTGTGCCAGAGAGGGATTGGCGTGGACCGTGCTAGTGGACCGGTTCTAAGTCACTACTGGTTTTCACCAGAGCCCGCCGCAAAGCGGGATGGACTTGCTGCGGCGGTAGTGACCAGGTCGTATCCACTAGCAACGGCTCAACCTCTCTGGCTGCTGAAGATAGGCGCGGTACAAGGGAGTAGACAGAAGCAAGGTCGGACGTAGCAGAAGGTCGGGGGCAGGCGGCAAGGTTCGTAGTCAGGGTGGATAGCAGTAGTACTGGTACACAGGCTTTGGACACACAAAACGCTTTCACTGGCACAAGGCAACAAGATCCGGCAAGGAAGTGCATGGGAGGAGGTCAGATAAAGGCAGGGAGCAGATGGAAGCCAATTAAGCTAATTGGGCCAGGCACCAATCATTGGTGCACTGGCCCTTTAAGTCTCAGGGAGCTGGCGCGCGCGCGCCCTAGAGAGCGGAGCCGCGCGCCAGCACATGACAGCAGGGGACGGGAACGGGTAAGTGACCTGGGATGCGATTCGCGAGCGGGCGCGTCCCGCTGTGCGAATCGCATCCCCGACGGCCATGACAGTGCAGCGCTCCCGGTCAGCGGGACCGACCGGGGCGCTGCGGAGAGAGAGACGCCGTACGCGCTCCGGGGAGGAGCGGGGACCCGGAGCGCTAGGCGTAACACCTGTGACCTCCACATGATCAGCACACTCCTCTCCTGAAATTCCCTGTACTACTGTGGACCCTGCTCCTCCACTTTATAACTCTCACCCTGTGACCTCCACATGATCAGTACACTACTCTCCTGAAATACTCTGTACTGCTGTGGACCCTGCTCCTCCACTATATAACTCTCACCCTGTAACCTCCACATGATCAGCACAATCCTCTCCTGAAATACTCTGCACTGCTGTGGACCCTGCTCCTCCACTATATACCTCTCACCCTGTGACCTCCATATGATCAGTACACTCCTCTCCTGAAATACTCTGTACTGCTGTCGACCCTGCTCTTCTACTATATAACTCTCACCCTGTGACCTCCCACATGATCGTTACACTCCTCTCCTGAAATACTCTGTACTGCTGTGGACTCTGCTCCTCCACTATATAACTCTCACCCTGTGACCTCCATATGGTCAACATACTCCTCTCCTGAAATACTCTGTACTGCTGTGTACCTTGCTCCTCCACTATATAACTCTCATCCTGTGACCTCCACATGATCAGCACACTCCTCTCCTGAAATACTATGTACTGCTGTGGACCCTGCTCCTCCACTATATAACTCTCACACTGTTACTCCTACATGATCAGCACACTCCTCTCCTGAAATTCTCTGCACTGCTGTGGACCCTGCTCCTCCACTATATGACTCTCACCCTGTGACCTCCACATGATCAGTACACTCCTCTCCTGACATACTCTGTACTGTACTGCTGTGGCCCCTGCTCCTCCACTATATAATTCTCACCCTGTGACCTCCACTATGTAATTCTCATCCTGTGACCTCCACATGATCAGTGTACTCCTCTCCTGAAATACTCTGTACTGCTGTGGACCCTGCTCCTCTACTATAAAACTCTCACCCTGTGACCTCCAGATAATCAGTACAATCCTCTCCTGAAATACTCTGCACTGCTGTGGACCCTGCTCCTCCACTATATAACTCTCACCCTGTGACCTCCACATGATCAGTACACTGCTCTCCTGAAATACTCTGTACTGCTGTGGACCCTGCTCCTCCACTATATAACTCTCACCCTGTGACCTCCACTATATAATTCTCACCCTGTGACCTCCACATGATCAGTACACCCCTCTCCTGAAATACTCTGTACTGCTGTTGACCCTTCTCCTCCACAATGTAACTCTCACCCTGTCAGGGACAGGTTAACGTAGGGGCTGATGGATCTGCTGCTCCAGGCCCTTACCTGAAAATAGGGGCAGCCATACTTTAAGAATTTTTTTTTCTGCCGCTCACGCTTGTTCTTTAATGGGGTTAACATCGCTATGACGTGGTGTGAAACTGCCTGTCAGCCATCTGCATTTTAGACCTATGCTGTCTGCAAAATACAAATAAGATCTTCACTACTTGGTGAGTGCCATTTTTGTTTGTTTTTTCATAAGCTATCTAGGGCATTATGTCTACTTTGGAGCACATAATTTTTAATCACAGGGAAGACTTTTAATAGGCTGTTGATGGTTGGTGTGAATGGGAGGCAGTACCGACTGATTCGCTTTGCTTCCAATTGTGTCTAACATGTTTGTCCTGCAGATGCTGAGGAGATGAGTTTTGGCTAGAGGTTTTCATGACATTCTTAGCTGGATGGAGAAGAAATGGAAAAAAAACGATAGTATACAGATCCTGTGCAAAGCTGGTATCAACTTCTATATGGTCCTCTATATAATAACTTATATGGCCTACAGATCCTGTGCACAGCTGGTATCTACCTCTATATAGTCATGTATATAATAACTTATATGGCGTACAGATCCTGTGCACAGCTGGTATCTACCTCTATATAGTCATGTATATAATCACTTGTATGGTATACAGACCCTGTGTACTGCCGGTATCTACCTCTATATGATCCTGTAGATAATCACTTATATGGTATACAGATCCTGTTTACAGCTGGTATCTACCTCTATATGGTCACTATATGTACTGTGTACAGTAGTTTTATTCAGTAATAGTGATAGTTCATAAGTCATTCACTTTGTGATGTATAGTAGGTTCCTTATGTACCTATATTATTTGGCTCTTGTATTATAGTGTATAGTGGCTTTTACTTAGTATTGTGATACTATCCACTGTTGTGATACTGTTATTAGTAATATTGGTTCTGGTATTCAGGATTTGGTCAGTAACAGTATGATGGTTATATGTATCATGATAATATTCCTCCTAGTATGATGATTATATGTATGGTGATAATATTCCTCCTTGTATACTGGTATTATTGGTAATATTAGTCTCAGTATACAGGATTTGGTCAGTAATAGTATGATGGTAATATAAATGGTGATACTACTCCTCCTTGTATATTGGTATTATTGGTAATATTGGTCAGTATACAGGATTTGGTCAGAAACAGTTTGATGTAATATATATGGTGATAATATTCCTCCTTATATGCTGGTATTCTTGGTCATGGAAAAATACTAATGTTAACGATATATTTTTATTTGAGTGTTGTTGAGATGGGTGGAATAGAGTGGGGTGGGATCAGACGGCAGCGATCACCTGCAGGAGAGGTCAGTGCTGGGACCGTGCACATGGGGCAGGCTGGCCTGAGCATTGTGTGCATGGGATGTGAGCGTTATCTAGCTACATACCTATATAGCTACCTGGGTATCTACCTACCTAGTGGGCTAGCCTATCTACCTAGCTATGTACCTACACCTATCTAGCAAACAACTGAATTAGCTAGCCACCTACCTACCTGCTGCATTTATCCCAAAAATATTGCCCTGATTGATTAATCTTGATCCTATACGTGAGTGAACCCCTTACATAGAATGGCTTCATTGGATGTGCTGCTCCTATCTTGCTTACCTACCTACCTGGCTACCCAGCTAGCTAGCTACCGGGCTACCTACCTATGTCACAATATGTATCATACTTTGTCACACATAATGAAAATAAATGGACTCCTCCCACCACACACCAATCGCCTCCCACCAACAAAAGGGATGGCTGTGCCCCCTCCCACACACCAATCACCTCCCACCACCACAAGCAGGACATGCCCTCTTGTGGTGGTGGGAGGTGATTGGTGTGTGGTGGGAGGTGATTGGTATTTGGTGGGAGGTGATTGGTGTGTGTTGGTAGGTGATTGTTGTGTGGTGGGAGGTGATTTGTGTGTGGTGGGAGGTGATTGGTGTGTGGTGGGAGGTGATTGGTGTGTGGTGGGAGGTGATTGGTATGTGGTGGGAGGTGATTGGTGTGTGTTGGGAGGTGATTGGTGTGTGGTGGGAGGTGATTGGTGTGTGGTGGGAGGTGATTGGTGTGTGGTGGGAGGTGATTGGTGTGTGGTGGGAGGTGATAGGGGATAAGATGTCTGTGGGCGAAGTACCCTTTAATTTACTTTTTTATTTAAAATCACAGAAGACATATCTAATTTAGAGCGCTGACGCATTTTGGGGGAATGATCCAAAGTCATAGGTACGTTCCAGTTTAACAAAGGCCAAAATGTATTGAGTAAATAAATACAACAACTTAATGGACTCATTATTTGTGTAGAATCTAGAAGAAAACGTTGTTATATGTTATGTCGCAACTCAATACGGATTTATTTATTTCACAATGTGATATCTTGGGATGATAAAGAAAATGCTTCGATATCTGAGATATCCTAAATATGGCCGACCCTGGACCCACATAATCCGCACTGACATTGATACTGGGCGTCCTGGTGCTCATCGCCGGCCGGACACTGGTACAGCTCTGACTTCTTATTCCCCCGGCTCCATAGACCGCAAGTGGCTTAAAATGTCGCTATTTTTGTCCTCCACGGCAATTTTTTCAAACTTTTTTACCCACACGTCCAACTTTCAAGTGTCGCGGTTAATCCCCGAGTCATCCGACCCAGAAACACTTGGCTGCTGCTAAATAAAGATATCTTGTTCAATTCCGAAGGTAACGAAAAAAACGTGAAGTGTCGCCATCTGTTCTCCCGAAATCAGCGAACAACAGAACAGGTGTGAATACAAATGAAGGAGCTGCTGATGACTGCGCAGGGCGGGGTTAACCTTCTCACCGCCGGGATCCCTCATACTCAAAAGTCAACTGGTCGTCAGCTTCAGAGGGGCCCGTGGACTTCTCATGGTCTCCATTGTACCTCAAGGGTCTCCCTGAAGCCTCACCTGAGTAATCCATCCTGAGAGAAAGACTGTTACCATAAATCTACTGGATACTCCAACTTATGGTAAAATCACAGACATTAACCCCTTAAGGACCAGGGGGTTTTCCGTTTTTGCACTTTCATTTTTTCCTCCTTACCTTTAAAAAATCATAACTCTTTCAATTTTGCACCTAAAAATCCATATGATGCTTATTTTTTGCGCCACCAATTCTACTTTGTAATGACGTCAGTCATTTTGCCCAAAAATCTACGGTGAAACAGAAAAAAAAATCATTGAGTGCGACAGAATTGAAAAAACCCGCCGTTTTGTAACTTTTGGGGGCTTCCGTTTCTACGTAGTACATTTTTCGGTAAAAATGACACATTTTCTTTATTCTGTAGGTCCATACAGTTATAATGATCCCCTACTTATATAGGTTGGATTTTGTCGTACTTCTGGAAAAAATCATAACTACATGCACGAAAATTAATACGTTTAAAATTGTCATCTTCTGACCCCTATAATTTTTTCATTTTTCCGCGTATGGGGCGGTATGAGGGCTCATTTTTTTGCGCCGTCATCTGAAGTTTTTAACGGTACCATTTTTGCATTGATCGGACTTATTGATCGCTTTTTATTCATTTTTAAATTATATAAAAAGTGCCAAAAAATGCACTATTTTGGACATTGGAGTTTTTTTTGCGCATACACCATCGACTGTGCGGTTTAATTAACGATATATTTTTATAATTTGGACATTTCCGCACGCAGTGATACCATATATATTTATTTTTATTTACACTGTGGTTTTTTTTATGGGAAAAGGGGGGTGATTCAAACTTTTAATAGGGGAGGGGTTAAATGATCTTTATTCACTTTTTTTTTCACTTTTTTTTTGCAGTGTTATAGCTCCCATAGGGACCTATAACACTGCACACACTGATCATTGTTATCCCATAGGGACCTATAACACTGTACACACTGATCATTGTTATCCCATAGGGACCTATAACACTGCACACACTGATCATTGTTATCCCATAGGGACCTATAACACTGCACGCACTGATCATTGTTATCCCATAGGGACCTATAACACTGCACACACTGATCTCTTATACTGATCATTGTTATCCCATAGGGACCTATAACACTGCACACACTGATCATTGTTATCCCATAGGGACCTATAACACTGCACACACTGATCATTGTTATCCCATAGGGACCTATAACACTGCACACACTGATCATTGTTATCCCATAGGGACCTATAACACTTCACACACTGATCTCTTATACTGATCATTGTTATCCCATAGGGACCTATAACACTGCACACACTGATCTCTTATGTTGATCATTATTATCCCATAGGGGCCTATAACACTGCACACACTGATCTCTTATACTGATCATTGTTATCCCATAGGGACCTATAACACTTCACACACTGATCTCTTATACTGATCATTGTTATCCCATAGGGACCTATAACACTGCACACACTGATCTCTTATGTTGATCATTATTATCCCATAGGGACCTATAACACTGCACACACTGATCATTGTTATCCCATAGGGACCTATAACACTGCACACACTGATCATTATTATCCCATAGGGACCTATAACACTGCACACACTGATCATTGTTATCCCATAGGGACCTATAACACTTCACACACTGATCTCTTATACTGATCATTGTTATCCCATAGGGACCTATAACACTGCACACACTGATTGTTCACATTGATCACTGGTTTCTCATGGGAAACCAGTGATCGATGATTCTGCCGCTTGACTACTCGGCGGAGGCGATCGGACAGCAAGGAGGCAGGTAGGGACCCTCCCTCTGTCCTGCAAGCTGTTCGGGATGCCGCGATTTCACCGCGGCTATCCCGAACAGCCCACTGAGCTAACCGGCAGTTTTTACTTTTACTTTTAGCCGCGTGGCTCAGCTTTGAGCGTGCGGCTAAAGGGTTTATAGCGCACGGCACCGCGATCAGTGCCGCGCGCTATTAGCGGCCGGGTCCCGGCTTCACTATGACGCCGGGCCCGCCGTGATATGATGCGGGGTCACCGTGGGACCCCGCGTTATATCACGGGAGTGGGACCAAGGACGCGGACTGACGCGTTTTGGGTAATGGTCAATTGTCAAGACAAGATGCACGACAAAGGCCAGTACTTGTTACTCTAATAAATATCACAACCTTATTCATTCATTTTTTATTTTAAATCATAGAAATTTTTATCAAAAGGAGAGGACGTCACACATTTCGGGTAATGGTCCTTAGTCATAGCTATTCTTCAGTTCAAGCAAGACAAAGGCCAATACTTATTAATCTAATAGATATAACTGTATATGTTGATTATTTTCTTCTTTAAAATTACAGATATTATCCCAATAGAGAGTGCTGACGCGTTTCGGGTAATGATCCTTAGTCATAGCTATCCTCCAGTTCAAGCCAGTACTTATTAATCTAATAAATAGGACAGCTTTATAGATTCATTTTTATTCAAAATCATAGCATACCATAGGGGAGGGCTGACGCATTTCGGGTAATGATCTTGAGGCATAGCTGAAGCAGGACCAAGGCCTGTAGTTATTGATCTAATGGATTGGACAAGTTTATAATACCAAAAGGAGTCATTTCCTACGACAATCCTTCATAGCTCTTTGCCGCTTCTAGCAGCAGGACTACCAGCACTCACCAAATATAAGGGCTGTCCATACACTTCAATGATATGGCACGCGTTTCTGATACCAGCCTTAATGTTTAGCAGGTGTATGGCTGTTGTCATAACAGTTCATGTCATATCCCTCAAAAAAATATTATATATTACTCAGTCTCCAATCCTGATCATGTTCATATAATATTTATCTGTCTAGCACCTATATTTCTCACACAAATACCTTCTATCTGTTGCTACTTTGGTTTGTCATCCTGTTCTTTGGAGGGGCGTGTCCTCACTCTGCATGACTCCTCCCCCTCCTCCCTGAGTCTGCTGTGCCGAGTCTCTTCATCCAATCACTGCAGGCTGCTCTGTAACCCCTTCCTCTCTGGATCTCCTCATCCAATCACTGCAGGCTGCTCTGTTACCCCTTCCTCTCTGGGTCTCCTCATCCAATCACTGCAGGCTGCTCTGTAACCCCTTCCTCTCTGGATCTCCTCATCCAATCACTGCAGGCTGCTCTGTAACCCCTTCCTCTCTGGGTCTCCTCATCCAATCACTGCAGGCTGCTCTGTAACCCCTTCCTCTCTGGGTCTCCTCATCCAATCACTGCAGGCTGCTCTGTAACCCCTTCCTCTCTGGTCTCCTCATCCAATCACTGCAGGCTGCTCTGTAACCCCTTCCTCTCTGGGTCTCTTCATCCAATCACTGCAGGCTGCACTGTAACCCTTTCCTCTCTGTTTTCATGCTGCAGTCTGATAGGACAAGAGTGAGCACAGAGAAGTGATAGCCCCGCCCTCACTTCCTGAACTTTGTCCCTGCCTGTGCTTCAGCTGGGACAGAGATGATGTTGCAGCCGGACAGGATTATGAAATGGATGGTATGGGGACCCCTAGTGGTCTATATAAGTGTATTAGAAAGGTGAATGTTTTGCCAAGATGTACGACATATAATGAGTATTTGATTCTGGCAGTGCCCATTTAGAAAAATCAGGCTGCCAACGCATTTCTGTTACCATCTCATATTAAGCAGTGGGATGGCCGTCACTTCTCAATCTCATGACAAAGTAACGCATTTCAGACAATGAGCCTTAGTCAAAGCTCTGGCAGTGGAGAGGCCTTCAGTCCTACATCCATAACAGATTAATAATCCACATTACAGCTGTAACAGATAAAAGAACCACATACAGGACTCAGGCTGCTGAAGCGTTTCAGATACTGGTCCTTTTCAGATCCTTTTCATCTGATGAGGTCACAGATCAAATGAATCGGCTTTTATCAGAAACGGAGAGAGGTAAGTGTTCCCCTTAATATGGAACAGCTGATGCCATGAGGATGTTGTCACAAAGGATTAATAATATAGCTTTATTTTATAAGGAGTAACTGAGACGCGTTAATAGAAGATTAAACAAAATATTAAAGCCTGCAGTTTTCTTATTGGCCACTAGATGTCAGCACAACGGATTGGTAAACCAGAACATTTCATTTACAGCTGCTGCAAAGAAGATGTCAGTATTGGAGAAAGTTCTGAGGAACGCCTGAGAAATAAGACAGATTCAGCCAGAGGTGTTCAGTGGGGAACTACAACTCTCAGCATGCCGGGCTATAACAGTCTGACCATGAAGCACAGAGTCCAGCCAGCGGTGAGGTGAATGTCATCGCCATCTAGTGGTCGTAAGTGGCATGTATATCCCTTTCAGGTAATTACAACTCACCTCACCATTGTGGAGATGGCAGTGTCCTGGTATGTGAGGGGTTAATCTGGAGGATGGTCCTGCACGTGGTCACATGACCAGACCAACATTAAAGACAGCTGCCTCAGATTACATGTGACTATTCAGAGATCGGATGATGGGGGTGAGCCTGAGCAAAAGGTTACACTGTCTGTCATAGGTGTAATAATCTGCAGGATATATCACTATCAGGAGGAGGAGAGGACAGAGCGATGTTCTGCAGATCTGTAGAGAGGTCAGTGGTGTAATAATCTGCAGGATATATCACTATGTATCAGGAGGAGGAGAGGACAGAGCGATGTTCTGCAGATCTGTAGAGAGGTCAGAGGTGTAATAATCTGCAGGATATATCACTATCAGGAGGTAGAGAGGACAGAGTGATGTTCTGCAGATCTGTAGAGAGGTCAGAGGTGTAATAATCTGCAGGATATATCATTATGTATCAGGAGGAGGAGAGGACAGAGCGATGTTCTGCAGATCTGTAGAGAGGTCAGTGGTGTAATAATCTGCAGGATATATCACTATGTATCAGGAGGAGGAGAGGACAGAGCGATGTTCTGCAGATCTGTATACAGGTCAGTGGTGTAATAATCTGCAGGATATATCACTATGTATCAGGAGGAGGAGAGGACAGAGCGATGTTCTGCAGATCTGTAGAGAGGTCAGTGGTGTAATAATCTGCAGGATATATCACTATGTATCAGGAGGAGAGGACAGAGCGATGTTCTGCAGATCTGTAGAGAGGTCAGAGGTGTAATAATATGCAGGATATATCACTATGTATCAGGAGGTAGAGAGGACAGAGCGATGTTCTGCAGATCTGTAGAGAGGTCAGTGGTGTAATAATCTGCAGGATATATCACTATGTATCAGGAGGAGGAGAGGACAGAGCGATGTTCTGCAGATCTGTAGAGAGGTCAGAGGTGTAATAATCTGCAGGATATATCACTATGTATCAGGAGGTAGAGAGGACAGAGCGATGTTCTGCAGATCTGTAGAGAGGTCAGAGGTGTAATAATCTGCAGCATATATCACTATGTATCAGGAGGAGGAGAGGACAGAGCGATGTTCTGCAGATCTGTAGAGAGGTCAGTGGTGTAATAATCTGCAGGATATATCACTATGTATCAGGAGGAGGAGAGGACAGAGCGATGTTCTGCAGATCTGTAGAGAGGTCAGTGGTGTAATAATCTGCAGGATATATCACTATGTATCAGGAGGAGGAGAGGACAGAGCGATGTTCTGCAGATCTGTAGAGAGGTCAGTGGTGTAATAATCTGCAGGATATATCACTATCAGGAGGAGGAGAGGACAGAGCGATGTTCTGCAGATCTGTAGAGAGGTCAGTGGTGTAATAATCTGCAGGATATATCACTATGTATCAGGAGGTAGAGAGGACAGAGTGATGTTCTGCAGATCTGTAGAGGGGTCAGAGGTGTAATAATCTGCAGGATATATCACTATGTATCAGGAGGAGGAGAGGACAGAGCGATGTTCTGCAGATCTGTAGAGAGGTCAGTGGTGTAATAATCTGCAGGATATATCACTATGTATCAGGAGGTAGAGAGGACAGAGCGATGTTCTGCAGATCTGTAGAGAGGTCAGAGGTGTAATAATCTGCAGGATATATCACTATGTATCAGGAGGAGAGGACAGAGCGATGTTCTGCAGATCTGTAGAGAGGTGTAATAATCTGCAGGATATATCACTATGTATCAGGAGGTAGAGAGGACAGAGCGATGTTCTGCAGATCTGTAGAGAGGTGTAATAATCTGCAGGATATATCACTATGTATCAGGGGGAGAGGACAGAACGATGTTCTGCAGATCTGTAGAGAGGTCAGTGGTGTAATAATCTGCAGGATATATCACTGTGTATCAGGAGGACGAGAGGACAGAGCGATGTTCTGCAGATCTGTAGAGAGGTCAGAGGAGTAATAATCTGCAGGATATATCACTATGTATCAGGAGGAGGAGAGGACAGAGCGATGTTCTGCAGATCTGTAGAGGTCAGAGGAGTAATAATCTGCAGGATATATCACTATGTATCGGAAGGAGGAGAGGACAGAGCGATGTTCTGCAGATCTGTAGAGAGGTCAGTGGTGTAATAATCTGCAGGATATATCACTATGTATCAGGAGGTAGAGAGGACAGAGCGATGTTCTGCAGATCTGTAGAGAGGTAAGAGGTGTAATAATCTGCAGGATATATCGTTATGTATCAGGAGGAGAGGACAGAGCGATGTTCTGCAGATCTGTAGAGAGGTCAGTGGTGTAATAATCTGCAGGATATATCACTGTGTATCAGGAGGTAGAGAGGACAGAGCGATGTTCTGCAGATCTGTAGAGGTCAGAGGTGTAGTAATCTGCAGGATATATCATTATGTATCAGGAGGTAGAGAGGACAGAGCGATGTTCTGCAGATCTGTAGAGAGGTCAGAGGTGTAATAATCTGCAGGATATATCACTATGTATCAGGAGGTAGAGAGGACAGAGCGATGTTCTGCAGATCTGTAGAGGGGTCAGAGGTGTAATAATCTGCAGGATATATCACTATGTATCAGGAGGAGAGGACAGAGCGATGTTCTGCAGATCTGTAGAGGTCAGTGGTGTAATAATCTGCAGGATATATCACTATGTATCGGGAGGAGAGGACAGAGCGATGTTCTGCAGATCTGTAGAGAGGTCAGAGGTGTAATAATCTGCAGGATATATCACTATGTATCAGGAGGAGAGGATAGAGCGATGTTCTGCAGATCTGTAGAGAGGTCAGAGGTGTAATAATCTGCAGGATATATCACTATGTATCAAGAGGAGAGGACAGAGCGATGTTCTGCAGATCTGTAGAGAGGTCAGAGGAGTAATAATCTGCAGGATATATCACTATGTATCAGGAGGAGAGGATAGAGCGATGTTCTGCAGATCTGTAGAGAGGTCAGAGGTGTAATAATCTGCAGGATATATCACTATGTATCAAGAGGAGAGGACAGAGCGATGTTCTGCAGATCTGTAGAGAGGTCAGTGGTGTAATAATCTGCAGGATATATCACTATGTATCAGGAGGTAGAGAGGACAGAGCGATGTTCTGCAGATCTGTAGAGAGGTCAGTGGTGTAATAATCTGCAGGATATATCACTATGTATGAGGAGGTAGAGAGGACAGAGCGATGTTCTGCAGATCTGTAGAGAGGTCAGAGGTGTAATAATCTGCAGGATATATCACTATGTATCGGGAGGAGAGGACAGAGCGATGTTCTGCAGATCTGTAGAGAGGTCAGAGGTGTAATAATCTGCAGGATATATCGTTATGTATCAGGAGGAGGAGAGGACAGAGCGATGTTCTGCAGATCTGTAGAGAGGTCAGTGGTGTAATAATCTGCAGGATATATCACTATGTATCAGGAGGAGAGGACAGAGCGATGTTCTGCAGATCTGTAGAGAGGTCAGAGGTGTAATAATCTGCAGGATATATCGTTATGTATCAGGAGGAGGAGAGGACAGAGCGATGTTCTGCAGATCTGTAGAGAGGTCAGTGGTGTAATAATCTGCAGGATATATCACTATGTATCAGGAGGAGAGGACAGAGCGATGTTCTGCAGATCTGTAGAGAGGTCAGAGATGTAGTAATCTGCAGGATATATCACTATGTATCAGGAGGAGAGGACAGAGCGATGTTCTGCAGATCTGTAGAGAGGTCAGAGATGTAGTAATCTGCAGGATATATCACTATGTATCAGGAGGAGAGGACAGAGCGATGTTCTGCAGATCTGTAGAGAGGTCAGAGATGTAGTAATCTGCAGGATATATCACTATGTATCAGGAGGAGGAGAGGACAGAGCGATGTTCTGCAGATCTGAGATCACTCTATTCTGTGTTCTGTCGCCCTCTAGAGGTCGGAGTAAATCACATGATCGTACATTTGGGGTGAGGGATATTTTCTTTGAGGTCACATGACTCCTGGTGATCACTTGGCTGTATATGAAGATCCAGCTCACTGCTGCCACCCAGTGTCCAGAGCGGATAATGACCTGCAGCTGGAATAGAGTAGAGGCCGTGTTCACACACAGGATTTTGGGTGTTTTTTTCTTTAAACTGTAAAATGTCCAAAAATGTCTTAAAATACTGTGAATGCAGCCGTACTGTCCTGAGCCCGTCATACAGTCACCAGGAAGGGCAGCAGAGGGGCGCTGTGGTCCTCGGTTACAGCAGGTGTGATGTCTGGGGGTTCAAAGGGTTAAAGGGGTACTCCAGTGGAAAACAGAGCTCTCTGCTGACGTCACGACCACAGTGCTCTCTGCTGACACCTCTGTCCATTTTAGGAACTGTTCAGAGCAGCATATGTTTTCTATGGGGATTTTCTCCCACTCTGGACAGTTCCTAAAATGGACAGAGATGTCAGCAGAGAGCACTGTGTTTCAATAAGAAAAGAAATTCCTCTGTCGTATTTAGCAGCTAATAAGTACTGGGAGGATTAAGATTTTTTAATAGAGATAATTTACAAATCTGTTTAACTTTCTGGAACCAGTTGATTTAAAAAAAAAATAAATAAGTTTTCCTCCGGAGTACCCCTTTTAACCACCTTGTGACAGATTTGATGGCGAGCAGATTGTTGGGGCCCCCAAGGTGTGGGGCCAGGTTTTCTACATACAACACCCCCTATTTATTGGCTCCTCCCAACAAGACTGGATGAACTATAGAAAGACATTCGACAGGTGACCCTGCACCCACAATAACAATGCATGGGCCAAGGAAAGACCTGTCTGAAGTATAATGCCGTATCCTGTGCACTGTAAGGGTCATGGGGTCATGTCTGGGGTTTCCTGGCACACCCTAATGGGAATCGCCCCACAATCCTTTCAAGGTTCTAGGGACACAGCTTCACTGCTGGAAGGTTCTCTGCGCACAGCTTCACTGCTGGAAGGTTCTCTGCTCACAGCTTCACTGCTGGAAGGTTCTCTGCTCACAGCTTCACTGCTGGAAGGTTCTCTGCGCGCAGCTTCACTGCTGGAAGGTTCTCTGCTCACAGCTTCACTGCTGGAAGGTTCCCTGCGCACAGCTTCACTGCTGGAAGGTTCTCTGCGCACAGCTTCACTGCTGGAAGGTTCTCTGCTCACAGCTTCACTGCTGGAAGGTTCTCTGCTCACAGCTTCACTGCTGGAAGGTTCTCTGCTCACAGCTTCACTGCTGGAAGGTTCTCTGCGTACAGCTTCACTGCTGGAAGGTTCTCTGCGCACAGCTTCACTGCTGGAAGGTTCTCTGCTCACAGCTTCACTGCTGGAAGGTTCTCTGCGCACAGCTTCACTGCTGGAAGGTTCTCTGCGCACAGCTTCACTGCTGGAAGGTTCTCTGCGCACAGCTTCACTGCTGGAAGGTTCTCTGCTCACAGCTTCACTGCTGGAAGGTTCTCTGCGCACAGCTTCACTGCTGGAAGGTTCTCTGCACACAGCTTCACTGCTGGAAGGTTCTCTGCGCACAGCTTCACTGCTGGAAGGTTCTCTGCGCACAGCTTCACTGCTGGAAGGTTCTCTGCGCACAGCTTCACTGCTGGAAGGTTCTAGGGACAGCTTCACTGCTGGAAGGCTCTCTGCGCACAGCTTCACTGCTGGAAGGTTCTCTGCGCACAGCTTCACTGCTGGAAGGTTCCCTGCACACAGCTTCACTGCTGGAAGGTTCTCTGCGCACAGCTTCACTGCTGGAAGGTTCTCTGCGCACAGCTTCACTGCTGGAAGGTTCTCTGCGCACAGCTTCACTGCTGGAAGGTTCTCTGCGCACAGCTTCACTGCTGGAAGGTTCTCTGCGCACAGCTTCACTGCTGGAAGGTTCTCTGCGCACAGCTTCACTGCTGGAAGGTTCTCTGCGCACAGCTTCACTGCTGGAAGGTTCTCTGCGCACAGCTTCACTGCTGGAAGGTTCTCTGCGCACAGCTTCACTGCTGGAAGGTTCTCTGCGCACAGCTTCACTGCTGGAAGGTTCTCTGCGCACAGCTTCACTGCTGGAAGGTTCTCTGCGCACAGCTTCACTGCTGGAAGGTTCTCTGCGCACAGCTTCACTGCTGGAAGGTTCTCTGCGCACAGCTTCACTGCTGGAAGGTTCTCTGCGCACAGCTTCACTGCTGGAAGGTTCTAGGGACACAGCTTCACTGCTGGAAGGTTCTCTGCGCACAGCTTCACTGCTGGAAGGTTCTCTGCGCACAGCTTCACTGCTGGAAGGTTCTCTGCGCACAGCTTCACTGCTGGAAGGTTCTCTGCGCACAGCTTCACTGCTGGAAGGTTCTCTGCGCACAGCTTCACTGCTGGAAGGTTCTCTGCTCACAGCTTCACTGCTGGAAGGTTCTCTGCTCACAGCTTCACTGCTGGAAGGTTCTCTGCGCACAGCTTCACTGCTGGAAGGTTCTCTGCGCACAGCTTCACTGCTGGAAGGTTCTCTGCGCACAGCTTCACTGCTGGAAGGTTCTAGGGACACAGCTTCACTGCTGGAAGGTTCCCTGCGCACAGCTTCACTGCTGGAAGGTTCTCTGCGCACAGCTTCACTGCTGGAAGGTTCTCTGCGCACAGCTTCACTGCTGGAAGGTTCTCTGCGCACAGCTTCACTGCTGGAAGGTTCTCTGCGCACAGCTTCACTGCTGGAAGGTTCTCTGCGCACAGCTTCACTGCTGGAAGGTTCTCTGCGCACAGCTTCACTGCTGGAAGGTTCTCTGCGCACAGCTTCACTGCTGGAAGGTTCTAGGGACACAGCTTCACTGCTGAAAGGTTCCCTGCGCACAGCTTCACTGCTGGAAGGTTCTCTGCGCACAGCTTCACTGCTGGAAGGTTCTCTGCGCACAGCTTCACTGCTGGAAGGTTCTAGGGACACAGCTTCACTGCTGGAAGGTTCCCTGCACACAGCTTCACTGCTGGAAGGTTCTCTGCGCACAGCTTCACTGCTGGAAGGTTCTCTGCACACAGCTTCACTGCTGGAAGGTTCTCTGCGTACATCTTCACTGCTGGAAGGTTCTCTGCGTACATCTTCACTGCTGGAAGGTTCTCTGCACACAGCTTCACTGCTGGAAGGTTCTCTGCGCACAGCTTCACTGCTGGAAGGTTCTCTGCGCACAGCTTCACTGCTGGAAGGTTCTCTGCGCACAGCTTCACTGCTGGAAGGTTCTCTGCGCACAGCTTCACTGCTGGAAGGTTCTAGGGACACAGCTTCACTGCTGGAAGGTTCCCTGCACACAGCTTCACTGCTGGAAGGTTCCCTGCGCACAGCTTCACTGCTGGAAGGTTCTCTGCGCACAGCTTCACTGCTGGAAGGTTCTCTGCGCACAGCTTCACTGCTGGAAGGTTCTCTGCGCACAGCTTCACTGCTGGAAGGTTCTCTGCGCACAGCTTCACTGCTGGAAGGTTCTAGGGACACAGCTTCACTGCTGGAAGGTTCTCTGCGCACAGCTTCACTGCTGGAAGGTTCTCTGCGCACAGCTTCACTGCTGGAAGGTTCTCTGCGCACAGCTTCACTGCTGGAAGGTTCTCTGCACACAGCTTCACTGCTGGAAGGTTCTCTGCTCACAGCTTCACTGCTGGAAGGTTCTCTGCTCACAGCTTCACTGCTGGAAGGTTCTCTGCGCACAGCTTCACTGCTGGAAGGTTCTCTGCGCACAGCTTCACTGCTGGAAGGTTCTCTGCGCACAGCTTCACTGCTGGAAGGTTCTCTGCGCACAGCTTCACTGCTGGAAGGTTCTAGGGACACAGCTTCACTGCTGGAAGGTTCCCTGCGCACAGCTTCACTGCTGGAAGGTTCTCTGCGCACAGCTTCACTGCTGGAAGGTTCTCTGCGCACAGCTTCACTGCTGGAAGGTTCTCTGCGCACAGCTTCACTGCTGGAAGGTTCTCTGCGCACAGCTTCACTGCTGGAAGGTTCTCTGCGCACAGCTTCACTGCTGGAAGGTTCTCTGCGCACAGCTTCACTGCTGGAAGGTTCTCTGCGCACAGCTTCACTGCTGGAAGGTTCTCTGCGCACAGCTTCACTGCTGGAAGGTTCTCTGCGCACAGCTTCACTGCTGGAAGGTTCTCTGCGCACAGCTTCACTGCTGGAAGGCTCTCTGCGCACAGCTTCACTGCTGGAAGGCTCTCTGCGCACAGCTTCACTGCTGGAAGGTTCTCTAGGGACAGCTTCACTGCTGGAAGGTTCTCTGCGCACAGCTTCACTGCTGGAAGGTTCTCTGCGCCCAGCTTCACTGCTGGAAGGTTCTCTGCGCACAGCTTCACTGCTGGAAGGTTCTCTGCGCACAGCTTCACTGCTGGAAGGTTCCCTGCGCCCAGCTTCACTGCTGGAAGGTTCCCTGCGCCCAGCTTCACTGCTGGAAGGTTCTCTGCGCACAGCTTCACTGCTGGAAGGTTCTCTGCGCACAGCTTCACTGCTGGAAGGTTCTCTGCGCACAGCTTCACTGCTGGAAGGTTCCCTGCGCACAGCTTCACTGCTGGAAGGTTCCCTGCGCACAGCTTCACTGCTGGAAGGTTCTCTGCGCACAGCTTCACTGCTGGAAGGTTCTCTGCGCACAGCTTCACTGCTGGAAGGTTCTCTGCGCACAGCTTCACTGCTGGAAGGTTCTCTGCGCACAGCTTCACTGCTGGAAGGTTCTCTGCGCACAGCTTCACTGCTGGAAGGTTCTCTGCGCACAGCTTCACTGTTGGAAGGTTCTCTGCGCACAGCTTCACTGCTGGAAGGTTCTAGGGACAGCTTCACTGCTGGAAGGCTCTCTGCGCACAGCTTCACTGCTGGAAGGTTCTCTGCGCACAGCTTCACTGCTGGAAGGTTCCCTGCGCACAGCTTCACTGCTGGAAGGTTCTCTGCGCACAGCTTCACTGCTGGAAGGTTCTCTGCGCACAGCTTCACTGCTGGAAGGTTCTCTGCGCACAGCTTCACTGCTGGAAGGTTCTCTGCGCACAGCTTCACTGCTGGAAGGTTCCCTGCGCACAGCTTCACTGCTGGAAGGTTCTCTGCGCACAGCTTCACTGCTGGAAGGTTCCCTGCGCACAGCTTCACTGCTGGAAGGTTCTCTGCGCACAGCTTCACTGCTGGAAGGTTCCCTGCGCACAGCTTCACTGAAAACAGAGACCCAAACACCCCTAAAATACTACGTTATTTGAAATAAAACCCCATCACCCCGGCCCCCCAGAATACTGCGTGTGGTGTTAAAAACCCCCTCACCCCGGACGCTTTCTATTTCCAGGAGTTGCGATGCAGCGTTTCTATGGATGATTCCTGTGGGGACAATGGAGCTGATTGTGCTGATCAGACGCTGTTCACATTATCTGCTGCCAGAATCATCACCGGCCAAAAATAATTATAGAGAGCGGAGGATCGGTTCAACCATTCATGTACCATCTGCTCCCCTATAAATACAACCACTGAGGTATCTAAGCCTGCCATGTGTGATACAACCTGCTGCCTTCTATAAACGGACCACCTGAGGTATCTAAGCCTCCATTGTGGGATCCCATCTTCTGCCCCCTATAAATACACCTGCTGATGTATCTAAGCCTGCCATGTGTGATACTATCTGCTGCATATCACCATATAAATACACCTGGCTGATGTATCTAAGCCTACCATGTGTGACACCACTTGCTTAGCTGCTGTATCTAAGCCGTACATACCATCACCAGTTATAAATACACCCACCTGCCGTATCTAATCCTATTTGTCATACTGTCTGCTGCTGTATCTAAACCTTTCATGTGTGATACTGTCTGCTGGGAGTTGTAGTAGACGTGATGTACGGGGCTAATGGCGGACATCAGTAATCACGCTGATCTCCTCCCCACCATTAACCCTTTAGATGCCCAGATCCATACTGATGTAAAGCAGTTGGGGGCTTTGTGGGGCGCTCCTCAGGTCACCTGCTGTTTTTGCCTTCTTCCCGGTCTCATGTTAGCTCCCTCTGCTGGTCAACAGTGGGAAATATTCAAAAACCAAAGTCCAAAATTGCACAAAAAATTACCCTCCTAATCCCCGTACACGGAAAAATAAAAGGTTACAATTGAAAACGCAAAAAATGAAAAATCTCTGCATCACTAGAGGTTAAAGGAACAAACAAAAAATAAAACTAATCCAAAAAATATTGTTACCAAAAAGAAAGTGACCCACTCCCTACGTTAGTGTTTCCCAAACAGGGTGCCTCCAGCTGTTGCAAAAGTACAACTCCCAACATGCCCGGACAGCCAAAGGCTGTCCGGGCATGCTGGGAGTTGTAGTTTTGCAACAGCTGGAGGCACCCTGGTTGGGAAACCCTTCCCTACATAAAATGGTGCTAGCACTTCCTCTCTTTCACCAGAGGGGGGCAGACGTGAATCAGGTTCTGCACTGAGAGTGAAGTCACGGACCAGGAAATACTGCAAAAAAAAACTAAATAAAACAAAAACATAAAAAACAAGGAAATAACTAATAAAACAAAATTTAAAAAAAGGAAAAGAAAACTCTCCACCTCTGTAGAATGGCAGAGGAGAATTCAGAGCTGGCCCTTTAAGGATTTCGAGGTCGGGATCCGCGTTCTCTCTGTAGGAAATCTATTGGATCCGATTTATTTTATTATATATATAATTTTTATTTTTTATTTTTTTCATTTCTCCTTTTTGTAACCTGAGAAAAGGATAAAGGGGCCGTAACAACTGCGCAAAAGGTCAGAGGACACGGGGAGGTCACCGGAGCTGATAGGACGCAAGGTCACCAGAACAGAGAATAATACCCGGGCAGGACACGTGGCGCTGCGGCTGATAACGGAGAATAATACCCGGGCAGGACACGTGGCGCTGCGGCTGATAACAGAGAATAATACCCGGGCAGGACACGTGGCGCTGCGGCTGATAACAGAGAATAATACCCGGGCAGGACACGTGGCGCTGCGGCTGATAACAGAGAATAATACCCGGGCAGGACACGTGGCGCTGCGGCTGATAACAGAGAATAATACCCGGGCAGGACACGGGATGCTGAGGCTGATAACAGAGAATAATACCCGGGCAGGACACGGGATGCTGAGGCTGATAACAGAGAATAATACCCGGGCAGGACACGTGGCGCTGCGGCTGATAACAGAGAATAATACCCGGGCAGGACACGGGATGCTGAGGCTGATAACAGAGAATAATACCCGGGCAGGACACGGGATGCTGAGGCTGATAACAGAGAATAATACCCGGGCAGGACACGGGCCGCTGCCGCTGATAACAGAGAATAATACCCGGGCAGGACACGGGACGCTGAGGCTGATAACAGAGAATAATACCCGGGCAGGACACGTGGCGCTGCGGCTGATAACAGAGAATAATACCCGGGCAGGACACGGGATGCTGAGGCTGATAACAGAGAATAATACCCGGGCAGGACACGGGCCGCTGCCGCTGATAACAGAGAATAATACCCGGGCAGGACACGGGATGAGGCTGATAACAGAGAATAATAATACCCGGGCAGGACACGTGGGGATGAGGCTGATAACAGAGAATAATAATACCCGGGCAGGACACGTGGGGATGAGGCTGATAACAGAGAATAATACCCGGGCAGGACAAGGGACGCTGCGGCTGATAACAGAGAATAATACCCGGGCAGGACACGTGATGAGGCTGATAACAGAGAATAATACCCGGGCAGGACACGTGGGGATGAGGCTGATAACAGAGAATAATAATACCCGGGCAGGACACGTGGGGATGAGGCTGATAACAGAGAATAATACCCGGGCAGGACACGTGGGGATGAGGCTGATAACGGAGAATAATACCCGGGCAGGACACGTGGGGATGAGGCTGATAACAGAGAATAATACCCGGGCAGGACACGTGGGGATGAGGCTGATAACAGAGAATAATACCCGGGCAGGACACGTGGGGATGAGGCTGATAACAGAGAATAATACCCGGGCAGGACACGTGGGGATGAGGCTGATAACGGAGAATAATACCCGGGCAGGACACGTGGGGATGAGGCTGATAACAGAGAATAATAATACCCGGGCAGGACACGTGGGGATGAGGCTGATAACAGAGAATAATACCCGGGCAGGACACGTGACGCTGTGGATGTGAATGTAATAAATGTTTTATGAGGTGACTTTTATTGCAGACGTCCGGGGAGTCCTCCGCTCTGACCACATGATGTCACTTTATACGAGCGAGTCACATGACTCAGGGGAGACATTACCCGCCACATCCTCTCACCACACAGGGTTAATAATACTCCCTGGACTTGTAAAACTAAAGGTGTCAACATCTCCTGGACAGGGCTGATGTATCTAAGCCTGCCATGTGTGATACAGCCTGCAGAACAGTGACGCGTGGAGGTGTATCTAATCCCTGACCTGTGATACAGTCAGCAGAGCTGTGACAAGTGTGACTTGTGATACACCTCCATACATGTCACCAACAGGATGTATCTAATCCCTGACTTGTGATGCATCCTGTCGGTGACATGTATGGAGGTGTATCTAATCCCTGACCTGTGATACAGTCAGCAGAGCTGTGACAAGTGTGACTTGTGATACACCTCCATACATGTCACCAACAGGATGTATCTAATCCCTGACTTGTGATGCATCCTGTCGGTGACATGTATGGAGGTGTATCTAATCCCTGACGTGTGATACATCCTGTCGGTGACGTGTGGAGGTGTATCTAATCCCTGACTTGTGATACACCTCCATACATGTCACCAACAGGATGTATCACACGTCAGGGATTAGATACACCTCCATACATGTCACCGACAGGATGCATCACAAGTCAGGGATTAGATACATCCTGTTGGTGACATGTTTGGTGGTGTATCTAATCCCTGACTTGTGATGCATCCTGTCGGTGACATGTATGGAGGTGTATCTAATCCCTGACGTGTGATACATCCTGTTGGTGACATGTATGGAGGTGTATCTAATCCCTGACGTGTGATACATCCTGTCGGTGACGTGTGGAGGTGTATCTAATCCCTGACTTGTGATACACCTCCATACATGTCACCAACAGGATGTATCACGTCAGGGATTAGATACACCTCCATACATGTCACCGACAGGATGCATCACAAGTCAGGGATTAGATACACCACCAAACATGTCACCAACAGGATGTATCTAATCCCTGACTTGTGATGCATCCTGTCGGTGACATGTATGGAGGTGTATCTAATCCCTGACGTGTGATACATCCTGTCGGTGACATGTATGGAGGTGTATCTAATCCCTGACTTGTGATACAACCTGTCGGTGACATGTATGGAGGTGTATCTAATCCCTGATGTGTGATACATCCTGTTGGTGACATGTTTGGAGGTGTATCTAATCCCTGATGTGTGATACATCCTGTCGGTGACATGTATGGAGGTGGCCCCTGTATCCCCGCCCCCTGTGGGCGGAGCCTCCCTCACTATACAGTCATGTTCACACTCCCTCCCAGCTCTGCTGCTTCCAGTCCTGTCCTGGATCTCGGAGGCTGTGCAGACCATGAAGGGTTAATCGGGGGGTCTGATCCTCTGGAGGGAGCCCCCCATCATGTCGGGCGCGCGCTGTAAGACCCTCTACTCCTTCTCCGGGGAGCAGCACCAACAGGGGCTGAAGTTTGAGGCCGGGGAGGTGATCAGTGTCCTGCAGGTGCTGGATGGAGGATGGTGGGAAGGAGAGAAGGACGGGGTGCGCGGATGGTTCCCTGCCAGCTACGTGCAAGTCCTGGAGGTAAGGGACAAGAAGGGTTGTCATAGGGAACTGTGAGATTATATATGGTCAGTGACCGCCACCTGTTGGAACCATTGGCTTCCAGACCTGAAGTGTTGTCATAGGGACCTGCGACTGTCATTACCAGGAGCGTATCTATGCTGTGAAGATTATATATAGTCAGTGACCGCCGCTTGTCACCTGGTCCATTGGGTGCCAGACCAGAAGTGTTGTCATAATGATCTATCACTGTCATTACTGATAAGGTATCTAAGCAATGAAGATTATAGTCAGTGACCGCCGCTTATCACCTGTGGAATGGTCCATTGATTCCAGACCTGAAGTGTTGTCATAGGGACCTGCAGTTGTCATTACCGGGAGCGTATCTAAGCAGTAGAGATGATATATAGTCAGTGACCGCCGCTGATCACCTGTGTAGGGTCCACTGGTCCCAGACCAGAAGTGTTGTCATAGGGATGTACCACAGTCATTACTACTACTGTATCTAAGCAGTAGAGATGATATATAGTCAGTGACCACCTCTGATCACCTGGGGAAGGGTCCACTGGTCCCAGACCTGAAGTGTTGTCATAGGGATGTACCACAGTCATTACTGATACTGTATCTAAGCAGTAGAGATTATATAGTCAGTGACCGCCGCTGATCACCTGTGTAGGGTCCACTGGTCCCAGACCTGAAGGGTTGTCATAGGGATGTACCACAGTCATTACTGCTACTGTATCTAAGCAGTAGAGATGATATATAGTCAGTGACCGCCGCTGATCACCTGTATAGGGTCCACTGGTCCCAGACCAGAAGTGTTGTCATAGGGATGTACCACAGTCATTACTGCTACTGTATCTAAGCAGTAGAGATGATATATAGTCAGTGACCGCCGCTGATCACCTGTGTAGGGTCCACTGGTCCCAGACCAGAAGTGTTGTCATAGGGATGTACCACAGTCATTACTACTACTGTATCTAAGCAGTAGAGATTATATAGTCAGTGACCGCCGCTGATCACCTGGGGAAGGGTCCACTGGTCCCAGACCAGAAGTGTTGTCATAGGGATGTACCACAGTCATTACTACTACTGTATCTAAGCAGTAGAGATGATATATAGTCAGTGACCGCCGCTGATCACCTGTGTAGGGTCCACTGGTCCCAGACCAGAAGTGTTGTCATAGGGATGTACCACAGTCATTACTACTACTGTATCTAAGCAGTAGAGATGATATATAGTCAGTGACCGCCGCTGATCACCTGGGGAAGGGTCCACTGGTCCCAGACCAGAAGTGTTGTCATAGGGATGTACCACAGTCATTACTACTACTGTATCTAAGCAGTAGAGATGATATATAGTCAGTGACCGCCGCTGATCACCTGGGGAAGGGTCCACTGGTCCCAGACCAGAAGTGTTGTCATAGGGATGTACCACAGTCATTACTACTACTGTATCTAAGCAGTAGAGATGATATATAGTCAGTGACCGCCGCTGATCACCTGTGTAGGGTCTATTGCTGTGTTTCCCAGCCAGTGTGCCTCCAGCTGTTGTAAAACTACAACTCTCAGCATGCCCGGACAGACTATGGCTGTAACATCTGGGGCCCCTGAGAGGACGGACCTGTGCCCCTACATGAGGAGAGGCCATGTGCCCCATGTCTGGATGCGATGCTCTGCGGTGATCAGTTTATATGTATCAGGCGGCTGTTATTGTAACCCCGTCATGACCAGATAAGAAATACATGATGTAGCTGTGCAGGAACTACAAGTCCCAGCAGTCAGTCAGCCTCCACATCACTCTGTCCTCTCTATCCTGCAGATTATTACACCACTGACCTCTTTACAGATCTGCAGAACATCGCTCTGTCCTCTCTAACTCTTGATACATAACGATATATCCTGCAGATTATTACACCTCTTACCTCTCTACAGATCTGCAGAACATCGCTCTGTCCTCTCCTCCTGATACATAGTGATATATCCTGCAGATTATTACACCACTGACCTCTCTACAGATCTGCAGAACATCGCTCTGTCCTCTCCTCCTCTTGATACATAACGATATATCCTGCAGATTATTACACCTCTTACCTCTCTACAGATCTGCAGAACATCGCTCTGTCCTCTCCTCCTCCTGATACATAGTGATATATCCTGCAGATTATTACACCACTGACCTCTCTACAGATCTGCAGAACATCGCTCTGTCCTCTCCTCCTCCTGATACATAGTGATATATCCTGCAGATTATTACACCTCTGACCTCTCTACAGATCTGCAGAACATCGCTCTGTCCTCTCCCCCTGATACATAGTGATATATCCTGCAGATTATTACACCTCTCTACAGATCTGCAGAACATCGCTCTGTCCTCTCTACCTCCTGATACATAGTGATATATCCTGCAGATTATTACACCTCTGACCTCTCTACAGATCTGCAGAACATCGCTCTGTCCTCTCCTCCTGATACATAGTGATATATCCTGCAGATTATTACACCTCTGACCTCTCTACAGATCTGCAGAACATCGCTCTGTCCTCTCTACCTCCTGATACATAGTGATATATCCTGCAGATTATTACACCTCTGACCTCTCTACAGATCTGCAGAACATCGCTCTATCCTCTTTACCTCCTGATACATAGTGATATATCCTGCAGATTATTACACCTCTGACCTCTCTACAGATCTGCAGAACATCGCTCTGTCCTCTCCTCCTCCTGATACATAGTGATATATCCTGCAGATTATTACACCACTGACCTCTCTACAGATCTGCAGAACATCGCTCTGTCCTCTCCTCCTGATACATAGTGAAATATGCTGCAGATTATTACACCTCTGACCTCTCTACAGATCTGCAGAACATCGCTCTGTCCTCTCCTCCTCCTGATACATAGTGAAATATGCTGCAGATTATTACACCTCTGACCTCTCTACAGATCTGCAGAACATCGCTCCTTGTTTCTCATGATCTGTGATTCGGGATGAATCACCTGAGGTCACAGGTCGGTGTTTTCATGAATCGTCCCCGCAGATCATCTCATTGTTTATTTGGCTGACCGGACCTGGTGGTGCGGAGTCATTGTTTAATTGTCTACAGCATCAAGTGGAGCATTGTGTGCCCCCCCCCCCCAAAACAATGAGACGCTCTGCGGGCACCACGGGCCGATCTGTGACTGCTACACTGTGCTAGGAGGAGCGTGTCACCCCGTGTCCTTATATATAACCGCTCCTGAGCCGCCCATAGGGGGCAGTATATATGTATATTCTTGTATATGGGGGCAGTATTATAGTAGTTATATTCTTGTATATAGGAGCAGTATTATAGTAGTTATATTCTTGTCTATAGGGGGCAGTATTATAGTAGTTATATTCCTGTATATATGAGCAGTATTATAGTAGTTATATTCTTGTATATAGGAGCAGTATTATAGTAGTTATATTCTTGTATATAGGAGACAGTATTATAGTAGTTATATTCTTGTATATAGGAGCAGTATTATAGTAGTTATATTCTTGTCTATAGGGGGCAGTATTATAGTAGTTATATTCCTGTATATATGAGCAGTATTATAGTAGTTATATTCTTGTATATAGGAGCAGTATTATAGTAGTTATATTCTTGTCTATAGGGGGCAGTATTATAGTAGTTATATTCCTGTATATAGGAGCAGTATTATAGTAGTTATATTCCTGTATATATGAGCAGTATTATAGTAGTTATATTCTTGTATATAGGAGCAGTATTATAGTAGTTATATTCTTGTGTATATGAGCAGTATTATAGTAGTTATATTCTTGTATAATGGGGCAGTATTATAGTAGTTATATTCTTGTATATAGGAGCAGTATTATAGTAGTTATATTCTTGTATATAGGAGCAGTATTATAGTAGTTATATTCTTGTATATAGGAGCAGTATAATAGTAGTTATATTCTTGTATATAGGAGCAGTATTATAGTAGTTATATTCTTGTATATAGGGACAGTATTATAGTAGTTATATTCTTGTATATAGGAGCAGTATTATAGTAGTTATATTCTTGTATATAGGAGCAGTATTATAGTAGTTATATTCTTGTGTATAGGAGCAGTATTATAGTAGTTATATTCTTGTATATAGGGACAGTATTATAGTAGTTATATTCTTGTATATAGGAGCAGTATTATAGTAGTTATATTCTTGTATATAGGAGCAGTATTATAGTAGTTATATTCTTGTGTATAGGAGCAGTATTATAGTAGTTATATTCTTGTATATAGGAGCAGTATTATAGTAGTTATATTCTTGTATATAGGAGCAGTATTATAATAGATATATTCTTGTATATAGGAGCAGTATTATAGTAGTTATATTCTTGTATATAGGAGGCAGTATTATAGTAGTCATATTCTTGTATATAGGAGGCAGTATTATAGTAGTTATATTCTTGTATATAGGAGCAGTATTATAGTAGTTATATTCTTGTATATAGGAGCAGTATTATAGTAGTTATATTCTTGTATATAGGAGGCAGTATTATAGTAGTCATATTCTTGTATATAGGAGCAGTATTATAGTAGTTATATTCTTGTATATAGGAGCAGTATTATAGTAGTTATATTCTTGTATATAGGGGGCAGTATTATAGTAGTTATATTCTTGTATATAGGAGCAGTATTATAGTAGTTATATTCTTGTATATAGGAGGCAGTATTATAGTAGTTATATTCTTGTATATAGGAGGAGTATTATAGTAGTTATATTCCTGTATATAGGAGCAGTATTATAGTAGTTATATTCTTGTATATAGGGGGCAGTATTATAGTAGTTATATTCTTGTATATAGGGGGCAGTATTATAGTAGTTATATTCTTGTATATAGGAGCAGTATTATAGTAGTTATATTCTTGTATATAGGAGCAGTATTATAGTAGTTATATTCTTGTATATAGGGGCAGTATTATAGTAGTTATATTCTTGTATATAGGAGCAGTATTATAGTAGTTATATTCTTGTATATAGGAGCAGTATTATAGTAGTTATATTCTTGTATATAGGAGGCAGTATTATAGTAGTTATATTCTTGTATATAGGAGGCAGTATTATAGTAGTTATATTCTTGTATATAGGAGGCAGTATTATAGTAGTTATATTCTTGTATATAGGAGGCAGTATTATAGTAGTTATATTCTTGTATATAGGAGCGGTATTATAGTAGTTATATTCTTGTATATAGGAGCGGTATTATAGTAGTTATATTCTTGTATATAGGAGCGGTATTATAGTAGTTATATTCTTGTATATAGGAGCGGTATTATAGTAGTTATATTCTTGTATATAGGAGCGGTATTATAGTAGTTATATTCTTGTATATAGGAGCGGTATTATAGTAGTTATATTCTTGTATATAGGAGCGGTATTATAGTAGTTATATTCTTGTATATAGGAGCAGTATTATAGTAGTTATATTCTTGTATATAGGGGGCAGTATTATAGTAGTTATATTCTTGTATATAGGAGCAGTATTATAGTAGTTATATTCTTGTATATAGGGGGCAGTATTATAGTAGATATATTCTTGTATATAGGAGCAGTATTATAGTAGTTATATTCTTGTATATAGGGAGCAGTATTATAGTAGTTATATTACTGTATATAGGGGGCAGTATTATAGTAGTTATATTACTGTATATAGGGGGCAGTATTATAGTAGTTATATTCTTGTATATGGGAGCAGTATTATAGTAGTTATATTCTTGTATATGGGAGCAGTATTATAGTAGTTATATTACTGTATATAGGGGCAGTATTATAGTAGTTATATTCTTGTATATAGGGGGCAGTATTATAGTAGTTATATTACTGTATATAGGGGCAGTATTATAGTAGATATATTCCTGTATATAGGAGACAGTATTATAGTAGTTATATTCTTGTATATAGGAGACAGTATTATAGTAGTTATATTCTTGTATATAGGAGCAGTATTATGGTAGTTATATTCTTGTATATACGAGCAGTATTATGGTAGTTATATTCTTGTATATACGAGCAGTATTATAGTAGTTATATTACTGTATATAGGGGGCAGTATTATAGTAGATATATTCCTGTATATAGGGGCAGTATTATAGTAGTTATATTCTTGTATATAGGAGACAGTATTATAGTAGTTATATTCTTGTATATAGGAGCAGTATTATGGTAGTTATATTCTTGTATATAGGAGGCAGTATTATAGTAGTTATATTTTTGTATATAGGAGCAGTATTATGGTAGTTATATTCTTGTATATAGGAGCAGTATTATAGTAGTTATATTCTTGTATATAGGAGGCAGTATTATAGTAGTTATATTTTTGTATATAGGAGCAGTATTATGGTAGTTATATTCTTGTATATAGGAGCAGTATTATAGTAGTTATATTCTTGTATATAGGAGCAGTATTATAGTAGTTATATTCTTGTATATAGGAGAAGTATTATAGCAGTTATATTCTTGTATATAGGAGAAGTATTATAGTAGTTATATTCTTGTATATAGGGGCAGTATTATAGTAGTTATATTCTTGTATATAGGAGCAGTATTATAGTAGATATATTCCTGTGTATAGGGGCAGTATTATAGTAGTTATATTCTTGTATATAGGAGGCAGTATTATAGTAGTTATATTCCTGTATATAGGGGCAGTATTATAGTAGTTATATTCTTGTATATAGGAGGCAGTATTATAGTAGTTATATTCCTGTATATAGGGGCAGTATTATAGTAGTTATATTCTTGTATATAGGGAGCAGTATTGTATATAGGGGCAGTATTATAGTAGTTATATTCTTGTATATAGGGGCAGTATTATAGTAGTTATATTCCTGTATATAGGGGCAGTATTATAGTAGTTATATTCTTGTATATAGGAGGCAGTATTATAGTAGTTATATTCCTGTATATAGGGGCAGGCATTCAAGCACAACCCGCACCTCATGACGCATCGATCTTATCCTTTTGTGGACCTGATGAAGGTGCATGTGAGCCTCGAAACACGTTGTCCTAAAACATTTCAATAAATTGTCCTGTGCAACCATGGCATTTTGCGTCCGTCCTGTGACAGCAGTAGCGCTCTCCACAATTCCTCACCTTTATCTCCCCGTCCTTCCTCTTTCCTCTGTAGGGTTCGATGATCTTCGTCTCTTTATCCTGTCAGAGATCTCAGGAGATGGTCAGATATGATTTATGCCGCCATAGGTTGCACTATACCGTTTGTACCTCCACATGTTCTATGGCGCTTCCAGCCTTAACAGACATCAGGTATTCCCTTTGTCGGGGTCGTTCAGATGTTTCACTTCTTCCATCACCTCAGGGGTTAATTATCCGCGCTCTGATTCTATATAATGGCGCTTTTCGCAGGTTGTGAAGTGTGAATGGCGACGTGTTAAAAAAATGGCTATTTTAAGGAAAGTTGTAGGTGATAATGGCGGTCGTATTTAGAAGTCTCAGGACACTACGTGACTCATCAAATGTGAGAAAACTTAGAGGCCGCCGAGGTGAAGATAACAGCGCCACGAGGAGCCGCCACGAGGAGCCGCCACGTAGAGCCGCCATGAGGAGTCGCAACGAGGAGCCGCCATGAGGAGTCGCAACGAGGAGCCGCCATGAGGAGTCGCAACGAGGAGCCGCCACGTGGAGCCGCCATGAGGAGTCGCCACTAGAGTTAATAACATGCACCTCCCCTCTGTGGGCAAACTTAGCCAATCAGCATAGCATTCTAGTGGTATGAGACCCTCCCCCGCAGAGCCTTGTAGGGGTATGAGACCCTCCCCTGCAGAGCCTTGTAGTGGTATGAGACCCTCCCCTGCAGATCCCTGTATTCACATGACATTCCCCTGCAGAGCCTTGTAGTGGTATGAGACCCTCCCCTGCAGAGCCTTGTAGTGGTATGAGACATTCCCCTGCAGAGCCTTGTAGTGGTAGGAGACACTCCCCTGCAGAGCCTTGTAGTGGTAGGAGACACTCCCCTGCAGAGCCTTGTAGTGGTAGGAGACACTCCCCTGCAGAGCCTTGTAGTGGTAGGAGACACTCCCCTGCAGAGCCTTGTAGTGGTAGGAGACATTCCCCTGCAGAACCTTATAGTGGTATGAGACACTCCCCGGCGGAGCCCTGTAGTCTCATGACAATTCCCTGCAGAGCCTTGTAGTCACGTGAGACACTCCCTGGCGGAGCCCTGTAGTCACGTGAGACCCTCCCCGGCGGAGCCCTGTATCTGAGGAACCTGCTGGGGTGGGGCTGTTTTCTCCTGATTGGCTGGCACCCAGGAAGGGTTAACAATGGTTACGTAATACACAGGAATGTCATCCTCCCCGAACAACCAATTCCCTCTTGTGTCCACAATAGAGAAAGCGTCTTTATAATAGAGAAGAATGTGAAATATTCTGTACAGAGCGCCGGGCGATGCCAGTGTGTGCCCGGGGGCGGGGGGGGGGGGGGGTTAACCCTTCACATCCCAACATGTATACGGGTACACTGTATATAATCCCATAGTGTGTGCGGTCCTGAGTATCTAATCCTTCCATGTGTGATACCGTCTGCTGGTACACTGTGTATAATCCCATAGTGTGTGCGGTCCTGAGTATCTAATCCTTCCATGTGTGATACCGTCTGCTGGTACACTGTGTATAATCCCATAGTGTGTGCGGTCCTGAGTATCTAATCCGACCATGTGTGATACCGTCTGCTGGTACACTGTGTATAATCCCATAGTGTGTGCGGTCCTGAGTATCTAATCCGACCATGTGTGATACCGTCTGCTGGTACACTGTATATAATACCATAGTGTGTGCGGTCCTGAGTATCTAATCCACCTGTGTGTGATACCGTCTGCTGGTACACTGTATATAATCCCATAGTGTGTGCGGTCCTGAGTATCTAATCCACCTGTGTGTGATACCGTCTGCTGGTACACTGTATATAATCCCATAGTGTGTGCGGTCCTGAGTATCTAATCCGACCATGTGTGATACCGTCTGCTGGTACACTGTATATAATCCTATAGTGTGTGCGGTCCTGAGTATCTAATCCACCTGTGTGTGATACCGTCTGCTGGTACACTGTATATAATCCCATAGTGTGTGCGGTCCTGAGTATCTAAACCATCCATGTGTGATACCGTCTGGGATTAGATACATAACCTCCTCCTGGGGACCCGATGTTGCGCTCTTCTCGTAGGTCACATGACTCGCCGTTACATGGTGTCACCGGTCGGATAATTGCGGGAGATGAAAGCGTCTTTCCTGCGCCATTCTTCTCCGCGCCGATCGCGGTTCTTACCAGTCAGAATTTTCATTTCAAAGGAAATTTCTATTAATTACGATATGTAAATTTACGTTAGAGGGCAGTCGGGGCGGAGCTCTGTGTTAACCCCGTGCGTCCTGCACAGTAAGAGCAGAGACCGAGAAGTGGTACTGTGCAGTGTGCATATATATAGGACAGGAGAAGTTGTACTGTGCGGTGTCCATATATATAGGACAGGAGAAGTGGTACTGTGCAGTGTCAATAGATCAAGGACAGGAGAAGTTGTACTGTGCAGTGTCCATATATACAGGACAGGAGAAGTTGTACTATGCAGTGTCCATATATACAGGGCAAGTTGTACTGTGCAGTGTCCATATATAGGACAGGAGAAGTTGTACTGTGCAGTGTCCATATATAGGACAGGAGAAGTTGTACTGTGCAGTGTCCATATATATAGTACAGGAGAAGTTGTACTGTGCCGTGTCCATATATACAGGACTGGAGAAGTTGTACTGTGCAGTGTCCATTTATATCGGACAGGGGAAGTTGTACTGTGCAGTGTCCATATATGCAGATACTGAGAAGTTGTACTGTGCAGTGTCCATATATGCAGATACTGAGAAGTTGTACTGTGCAGTGTCCATATATGCAGATACTGAGAAGTTGTACTGTGCAGTGTCCATATATGCAGATACTGAGAAGTTGTACTGTGCAGAACCCATATATGCAGATACTGAGTCATCTTGCCTGCAGTCTCTTAGCAACCTCCTGAATCTTTCTCTTCTTATTGTTTCCTTTGATACTTTTTATCCTTCTGTAATATTTCGGCTTTGTCCTTGGGAGACGACGAGATGTTTTGGTGACACCGCCCCCAAGCCCCTCCCCCTCCCCACCAGCCTCCACTAAGACCCCGCACGTCCACCAGGTGGCACAGTTTCTGCGGGGCCACATGGAATATGTATTAACAACCTAGAGAAGGGCTTGGAGGGGAGTGGGCGGGCTGTATGGCTTATTGCTGGGGGGGGGGTGTTACGCAGGGGCGGGGCTTATGAGTGATGTCACTTCCTGTCTTGTTTTCTGATGTTAATTGGAGGGGGTGGGGGGTTATAATAGTGTCACCTCCCTTCCTTGTCTGTTTATTCAAGCTGTTTTAGGAATCCCTGCAGGAGGAATAGTAGCCAGGCTCCGCCCCCGAGGATCCCCAGGAGTGCTGTAGCCTGTTTTACTGCTTGTTCTGAGGGTGTAGGGGTATTTATTGGGTGCAGTTTTATTGGTTTTATCCATAAAGTCGCCAAGCTAATAGAGAGGATTACAAATGCGATCCCCCAGCTCGGATACGCCCCGTAATTTATTAAAATGTTAATGTATGCTCATCCACCCATTACAAACGAATAAGTAATGAGGCCGAGACAAATGAGTGCGCTGAGCCCCGGGGGATGGGAATTCATGGATGAGCTCAGTACGAGTCTTGGCTCCGCTCACAGAGCACGTCAGCCCCTGCTCCTCCTCTACATGGGAAAAATATGTTACAATGCACAGAGCGCCCCAGGGAGCACGGAGGGCAAATGTGACCGGGAGAGCTCGGATACATTCCTGACCGGGAGGGGATACGCCTCGAGTCTATCCTGTATAGTTGTAGGAAGCCATAGTTTTTAGCTATTTTGCACATGGTTGTATCTAAGCAGATGGTGTATCGCACGTGAACATGTTACGCCCAGCACTTCGGCAGACAGTATCACACATGGAGAGTAGATATGCAAGTATCTAAGCCTACTGTATGCTGAGACGGTGTATCTAATCCTGTTGTGTGATACTGCCTATTGAGCTGTATCCAATCTTATTCTGCATGATACTATAGGCCAGTGTTGCCCAACTACAACTCCCAGCATGCCCGGACAGCCTACGGCTGTCCGGGCATGCTGGGAGTTGTAGTTGGGCTACAGATTCTGCTAATTGTATCTAATCATGTCGTGAGATACAACTGCTCAGCAAATATATCTAATCCCCTTTTGTGATACCGCCGTATCTAGGCCTCTCATTCGTGGTACTGTCTATTGAGCTGCTGTATCCAATCTTATCAGGTACAACACTGTAGAAGGAGATGTGGTATCTAATCTCGTCATGTGGCATTGTTTGAGCTGCCGTATCTAAGAATCACTTGTGGGATACTGTGTTTAGCACACATCACATAGCAGATACTTAGATACGGCAGATAGTATCATACATTTAAGGCTTAGATACTAATGTGTTTTTTTTTTTTTTTTTTTTTTTTTATCTCACATACATCACATTGCAGAGTCTTAGATACGGAATATTGGCATACAGTATGGTACGTTCTAGGCTTAGATACTGCTGCTGTATCTAAAAATCTCTTGTGTGATACACACAACACATTATCAAATCATAGATATTTAGATACGGCAGATTAGCAGACATGAATGTAGATTTTAGGTTTAGATACTGCTGCTGTATCTAAAACTCATCCGTGTGATACACACACAACATCACATAGCAGAGTCTTAGATACGGCAGATTAGCAGACAGTATCGCACATTTTAGGTTTAGATACTGTTGTTGTGTCTAAAAAATCTCCTTTGTGATACACACAACATCATCACATAGTGTTATAGGCTTAGATACGCAGGTCGAAAAACAGTATTGCACATTCTTGGCTTAGATACTGTTGCTGGATCTAAAAATCTCTTGTGTGATACTCGCACAACATCACATGGCAGAGTCTTAGATACGGCAGATAGTATGGTACATTATGGGCTTAGATACTGCTGCTGTATCTAAAGGCTTAGATACGGCAGATTAGCAGACAGTATGGTACATTTTAGGTTTAGATACGGCAGATTAGCAGACAGTATTGTACATCACAGGCTTAGATACAGCAGATTAGTAGACAGTATGGTACAATATAGGCTTAGATACAGCAGATTAGTAGACAGTATGGTACATAACAGGCTTAGATGCTGTTGTATCATAAGATCTCCTGTGTGATACACACATCATCACATAGCGTTATAGGCTTAGATGGCAGATTGGCAGACAGTATGGTACATTATAGGCTTAGATACAGCAGATTAGTAGACAGTATGGTACATTATAGGCTTAGATACTGCTGCTGTATCATAAGATCTCCTGTGTGATACACACATAATCACATAGCATTATAGGCTTGGATACGGTAGATCAGCAGACAGTATGGTACATTATAGGCTTAGATACAGCAGATTATTAGACAGTATGGTACATTATAGGCTTAGATACTGCTGCTGTATCATAAGATCTCCTGTGTGATACACACATAATCACATATAGCATTATAGGCTTGGATACGGTAGATCAGCAGACAGTATGGTACATTATAGGCTTAGATACGGCAGATTAGACAGCGGAGCGGATGGCGTTGTTTGTGTTGGCGGTCGCCCTCCTCAGATTTGCGTCAGGGCGCGGTTTAACCCTTGGTGTGAGTCAGTGGGTGCAGATCCAGGACACGGCGGAGGGCGGGCGGCTGCTTGGAAAATCTTCAAAAAAAGGTTTTGGCAGGAAAGTCTGTAGAATGTGAAATAAAGGAGCGCGTCCTCCGAGGCGGAACCGCAACCAAGTGTCCGGACCCACTGTAAGGGAAACATGCTGGGAGGTGACATCACAGGGGGGGGCTCGATGTGTGCATGGAAACCCCGAAAATGCCCTCAAATAGGCCCCAAAACAGTTATTTATAAATGAATGTCATGTGATTAGAGAGTGTGCCCCTCCCCCGCGTATACCGCTGCTGGGAGCCGGGGCCACTATTAGGACCCCTCATCTGCACATGGTTAAAGGGAGGAGCCATAGGCACAGCTTATTGCCTGTATGTGTGAGAGATCTGATCATGTGATGGAGTGAATTTCCATAACCACACCCCTGAGTAACCTGGGCAAAGGTCATTAACCCTGTAGCACCCAGCCATGTGGGGTTAGTATGACAGGTCAATAAGGCGCATCTATATGGGGCCCCTCGCTGTAATTTCCATGTAATCACCATAATCAATCAATATGTTTATTATTATTATTGATCTATGTTACAGCACTGATTCCCACCAGAATTACTGAACTGGGGATTCCGGATTTGGCAACACACCTGGAGGTTATTAACCCCGACCCCGGTATAACCGCACTCATTATCGCCCATTCGTGTGGCTGGCGTTATGTCAGGATTGTGTCCTCCGATAACCTCCACAAAGACAAGTTACTCCGGACCGGGATATTGCATGACTACTCTGTGTTATCTGCTGTGGGGACCTGGGCCACAATCCAGACAAGGAGGGGGAGGCGGGCACTGGGGAATTCCTGCAGAAAAATGCTAAACCTTCCGATCAGAGATAAAAAGACAAGAAGCCATTCTGTAACGTCCCTCATCACCACGGATTACATTCATACAGTATAATCATATATAGGGGGCAGTATTATAGTAGTTATATTCTTGTATATAGGAGCAGTGTTATAGTAGTTATATTCTTGTATATAGGAGGCAGTATTATAGTAGTTATATTCTTGTATATATGAGCAGTATTATAGTAGTTATATTCTTGTATATAGAAGCGGTATTATAGTAGTTATATTCTTGTATATAGGAGCAGTGTTATAGTAGTTATATTCTTGTATATAGGGGGCAGTATTATAGTAGTTATATTCTTGTATATAGGAGCAGTATTATAGTAGTTATATTCTTGTATATAGGAGCAGTATTATAGTAGTTATATTCTTGTATATAGGAGCAGTATTATAGTAGTTATATTCTTGTATATAGGAGCAGTATTATAGTAGTTATATTCTTGTATATAGGAGCAGTATTATAGTAGTTACATTCTTGTATATAGGAGCAGTATTATACTAGTTATATTCTTGTATATAGGAGCAGTATTATAGTAGTTATATTCTTGTATATAGGAGCAGTATTATAGTAGTTATATTCTTGTATATAGGAGCAGTATTATAGTAGTTACATTCTTGTATATAGGAGCAGTATTATACTAGTTATATTCTTGTATATAGGAGCAGTATTGTAGTAGTTATATTCTTGTATATAGGAGCAGTATTATAGAAGTTATATTCTTGTATATAGGAGCAGTATTATAGTAGTTATATTCTTGTATATAGGAGCAGTATTATAGTAGTTATATTCTTGTATATAGGAGCAGTGTTATAGTAGTTATATTCTTGTATATAGGATCAGTATTATAGAAGTTATATTCTTGTATATAGGAGCAGTATTATAGTAGTTATATTCTTGTATATAGGGAGCAGTATTATAGTAGTTATATTCTTGTATATAGGGAGCAGTATTATAGTAGTTATATTCTTGTATATAGGAGCAGTATTATAGTAGTTATATTCTTGTATATAGGGAGCAGTATTATAGTAGTTATATTCTTGTATATAGGAGGCAGTATTATAGTAGTTATATTCTTGTATATAGGGAGCATTATTATAGTAGTTATATTCTTGTATATAGGAGCAGTATTATAGTAGTTATATTCTTGTATATAGGGAGCATTATTATAGTAGTTATATTCTTGTATATAGGAGCAGTATTATAGTTGTTATATTCTTGTATATAGGAGCAGTATTATAGTAGTTATATTCTTGTATATAGGAGCAGTATTATAGTAGTTATATTCTTGTATATAGGAGGCAGTATTATAGTAGTTATATTCTTGTATATAGGAGCAGTATTATAGTAGTTATATTCTTGTATATAGGGGCAGTATTATAGTAGTTATATTCTTGTATATAGGGAGCAGTATTATAGTAGTTATATTCTTGTATATAGGAGCAGTATTATAGTAGTTATATTCTTGTATATAAGGGCAGTATTATAGTAGTTATATTCTTGTATATAGGGAGCAGTATTATAGTAGTTATATTCTTGTATATAGGATCAGTATTATAGTAGTTATTGTATACAGGAGGCAGTATTATAGTAGTTATATTCTTGTATATAGGAGCGGTATTATAGTAGTTATATTCTTGTATATAGGATGCAGTATTGTAGTAGTTATATTCATGTATATATGAGCAGTATTATAGTAGTTATATTCTTGTACATAGTAGCAGTATTATAGTAGTTATATTCTTGTATATAGGAGCAGTATTATAGTAGTTATATTCTTGTATATAGGGGCAGTATTATAGTAGTTATATTCTTGTATATAGGAGGCAGTATTATAGTAGTTATATTCTTGTATATAGGAGGCAGTATTATAGTAGATATATTCTTGTATATAGGAGGCAGTATTATAGGAGTTATATTCTTGTATATAGGGGCAGTATTATAGGAGTTATATTCTTGTATATAGGAGGCAGTATTATAGGAGTTATATTCTTGTATATAGGAGGCAGTATTATAGTAGTTATATTCTTGTATATAGGAGGCAGTATTATAGTAGTTATATTCTTGTATATAGGGAGCAGTATTATAGTAGTTATATTCTTGTATATTGGAGCAGTATTATAGTATTTATATTCTTGTATATAGGAGGCAGTATTATAGTAGTTATATTCTTGTATATAGGAGCAGTATTATAGTAGTTATATTCTTGTATATAGGAGCAGTATTATAGTAGTTATATTCTTGTATATAGGAGCAGTATTACAGTAGTTATATTCTTGTATATAGGAGCAGTATTATAGTAGTTATATTCTTGTATATAGGAGCAGTATTATTGTAGTTATATTCTTGTATACAGGAGCAGTATTATAGTAGTTATATTCTTGTATATAGGAGCAGTATTATTGTAGTTATATTCTTGTATACAGGAGCAGTATTATAGTAGTTATATTCTTGTATACAGGCGCAGTATTATAGTAGTTATATTCTTGTATATAGGAGCAGTATTATAGTAGTTATATTCTTGTATATAGGAGCAGTATTATAGTAGTTATATTCTTGTATATAGGGGCAGTATTATAGTAGTTATATTCTTGTATATAGGAGCAGTATTATAGTAGTTATATTCTTGTATACAGGCGCAGTATTATAGTAGTTATATTCTTGTATATAGGAGCAGTATTATAGTAGTTATATTCTTGTATATAGGAGCAGTATTATAGTAGTTATATTCTTGTATATAGGAGGCAGTATTATAGTAGTTATATTCTTGTATATAGGAGCAGTATTATAGTAGTTATATTCTTGTATATAGGAGCAGTATTATAGTTATATTCTTGTATATAGGAGGCAGTATTATAGTAGATATATTCTTGTATATAGGAGCAGTATTATAGTGGTTATATTCTTGTATATAGAAGCAGTATTATAGTAGTTATATTCTTGTATATAGGAGCAGTATTATAGTAGTTATATTCTTGTATATAGGAGCAGTATTATAGTAGTTATATTCTTGTATATCGGAGCAGTATTATAGTAGTTATATTCTTGTATATCGGAGGCAGTATTATAGTAGTTATATTCTTGTATATAGGAGCAGTATTATAGTAGTTATATTCTTGTATATAGGAGCAGTATTATAGTAGTTATATTCTTGTATATAGGAGCAGGATTATAGTAGTTATATTCTTGTATATAGGAGGCTGTGTTATAGTAGTTATATTCTTGTATATAGGAGCAGTATTATAGTAGTTATATTCTTGTATATAGGAGCAGTATTATAGTAGTTATATTCTTGTATATAGGGGCAGTATTATAGTAGTTATATTCTTGTATACAGGCGGTATTCTAGTAGGAATATTCTGTATACATGACTCAGTAGACTGTGTTCTCCTTTCCAGTATTTGGGGATTTTTTGCGCTCTCACTCAGTCGTGACCTCCAGATCCATTTTCCTAAAAACAAAACTAACAACAAGCCGTCACTGCCAACATTTCGACAGAAGAGGATGATTCACTTGGGGCTTCTTTTTTGGAGGTGTGGGGGGTGTATGTTTTGGGGAATATCAGTATTATATGGACACATACAGACGGGTCTGGTCTGTTATGATGAGTATTACTTGTAGCTGGTTTCTTAGGTTCAGATGTGTATTACAGATTTTATGGCACTATATGGCAGTATTATTTAGATACTGTATGGCACTATATGGCAGTATTATTTAGATACTGTATGGCACTATATGGCAGTATTATTTAGATACTGTATGGCACTATATGGCAGTATTATTTAGATACTGTATGGCACTATATGGCAGTATTATTTAGACATTGTATGGCATTATATGGCAGTATTATTTAGACATTGTATGGCCCTATATGGCAGTATTATTTAGATACTGTATGGCACTATATGGCAGTATTATTTACACATTGTATGGCCCTATATGGCAGTATTATTTAGACATTGTATGGCACTATATGGCAGTATTATTTAGATACTGTATGGCACTATATGGCAGTATTATTTAGACATTGTATGGCATTATATGGCAGTATTATTTAGATACTGTATGGCACTATATGGCAGTATTATTTAGACATTGTATGGCATTATATGGCAGTATTATTTAGATACTGTATGGCACTATATGGCAGTATTATTTAGATACTGTATGGCACTATATGGCAGTATTATTTAGATACTGTATGGCACTATATGGCAGTATTATTTAGATACTGTATGGCACTATATGGCAGTATTATTTAGATACTGTATGGCACTATATGGCAGTATTATTTAGATACTGTATGGCACTATATGGCAGTATTATTTAGATACTGTATGGCACTATATGGCAGTATTATTTAGATACTGTATGGCACTATATGGCAGTATTATTTTTAATATGAAATAACCCCAGATGTGATTGTTCCCAGTTCCTTTTCGGGGACTCAGAAGATGATGGCGGTTTCTCCGGCCGGGTGCGTGATGAGGAAGTGGTCGCGTTTCTCTGTAACACAGAATTTGGGAAGGAAGGAGAGGGAGGGGGGGGACACGTTTTGTAATCTCCTTCAGGATGACATAGAGGGGTCAGTAACTCCAGGGGTCAGGGTTCCCCCACAATGTTTGGGCTCTCCTCTCAGGGTGGGGTCAGTATTGGGGTCAGAGATGATCTCTACTAGTGGTCTCCAAACTGTGCACCTCCAGCTGTTGAAAAACTACAACTTCCAGCATGCGCTGTCCGGGCATTCTGGGAGTTGTAGTTTTTTTAGCAGCTGGAGGTCCCCAGTCTGGAGAGCTGTCTCTATGGGGCCCCACAGTCACAGATATCAGGGAGGACGCTAAATCCCCCCAGATAACAGGACGCGGGGGGCACAGAACAATGGCCGAGGCAGAAAGGAGGCGAAAAATCCTGTAGATACATCACAGCGCCACCTAGAGGCCACAGGAGTGCGAAGAACACAGACGTATTATAAGCGATACATTCTGCTGAGTGTGTATCTAAACTTGTCCTGTGATATATATGATCTGAGCTGTGTATCTAGATCTGTCCTGTGTGATACATGTGATCAGAGCTGTGTATCTAAACTTGTCCTGTGTGATACATATGATCAGAGCTGTGTATCTAGATCTGTCCTGCGGGATACATGTGATCAGAGCTGTGTATCTAAACTTGTCCTGTGATATATATGATCTGAGCTGTGTATCTAGATCTGTCCTATGTGATACATATGATCAGAGCTGTGTATCTAGATCTGTCCTATGTGATACATATGATTAGAGCTGTGTATCTAGGTCTGTCCTGTGTGATACATGTGATCAGAGCTGTGTATCTAGGTCGATCCTGTGATACATATGATCAGAGCTGTGTATCTAGGTCTGTCCTGTGTGATACATATGATCAGAGCTGTGTATCTAAACTTGTCCTGTATGATACATATGATCAGAGCTGTGTATCTAGGTCTGTCCTGTGATACATATGATCAGAGCTGTGTATCTAGATCTGTCCTGTGTGATACATATGATCAGAGCTGTGTATCTAGATCTGTCCTGTGTGATACATGTGATCAGAGCTGTGTATCTAGGTCTGTCCTGTGTGATACATGTGATCAGAGCTGTGTATCTAGGTCTGTCCTGTGTGATACATATGATCAGAGCTGTGTATCTAAACTTGTCCTGTATGATACATTTGATCAGAGCTGTGTATCTAGGTCTGTCCTGTGATACATATGATCAGAGCTGTGTATCTAGGTCTGTCCTGTGTGATACATATGATCAGAGCTGTGTATCTAGGTCTGTCCTGTGATACATATGATCAGAGCTGTGTATCTAGGTCGATCCTGTGATACATATGATCAGAGCTGTGTATCTAGATCTGTCCTGTGTGATACATATGATCAGAGCTGTGTATCTAGGTCTGTCCTGTGATACATATGATCAGAGCTGTGTATCTAGGTCTGTCCTGTGTGATACATATGATCAGAGCTGTGTATCTAGGTCTGTCCTGTGTGATACATATGATCAGAGCTGTGTATCTAGGTCTGTCCTGTGTGATACATATGATCAGAGCTGTGTATCTAGGTCTGTCCTGTGTGATACATATGATCAGAGCTGTATATCTAGGTCTGTCCTGTGTGATACATATGATCAGAGCTGTGTATCTAGGTCTGTCCTGTGTGATACATATGATCTGAGCTGTGTATCTAGGTCTGTCCTGTGTGATACATATGATCAGAGCTGTGTATCTAGATCTGTTCTGTGTGATACATATGATCAGAGCTGTGTATCTAGGTCTGTCCTGTGTGATACATATGATCAGAGCTGTGTATCTAGGTCTGTCCTGTGTGACACATATGATCAGAGCTGTGTATCTAGATCTGTCCTGTGATACATATGATCAGAGCTGTGTATCTAGATCTGTCCTGTGTGATACATATGATCAGAGCTGTGTATCTAGGTCTGTCCTGTGTGACACATATGATCAGAGCTGTGTATCTAGATCTGTCCTGTGTGATACATGTGATCTGAGCTGTGTATCTAGATCTGTCCTGTGTGATACATATGATCAGAGCTGTGTATCTAGGTCTGTCCTGTGTGATACATATGATCAGTGCTGTGTATCTAGGTCTGTCCTGTGATACATATGATCAGAGCTGTGTATCTAGGTCTGTCCTGTGTGACACATATGATCAGAGCTGTGTATCTAGGTCTGTCCTGTGATACATATGATCAGAGCTGTGTATCTAGATCTGTCCTGTGTGATACATGTGATCAGTGCTGTGTAGCTAGATCTGTCCTGTGTGATACATGTGATCAGAGCTGTGTATCTAGGTCTGTCCTGTGATACATATGATCAGAGCTGTGTATCTAGGTCTGTCCTGTGATACATATGATCAGAGCTGTGTATCTAGATCTGTCCTGTGTGATACATATGATCAGAGCTGTGTATCTAGGTCTGTCCTGTGTGATACATATGATCAGAGCTGTGTATCTAGGTCTGTCCTGTGATACATATGATCAGAGCTGTGTATCTAGGTCTGTCCTGTGATACATATGATCAGAGCTGTGTATCTAGATCTGTCCTGTGTGATACATATGATCAGAGCTGTGTATCTAGGTCTGTCCTGTGATACATATGATCAGAGCTGTGTATCTAGATCTGTCCTGTGTGATACATATGATCTGAGCTGTGTATCTAGATCTGTCCTGTGTGATACATATGATCAGAGCTGTGTATCTAGGTCTGTCCTGTGTGATACATATGATCAGAGCTGTGTATCTAGGTCTGTCCTGTGTGATACATATGATCAGAGCTGTGTATCTAGGTCTGTCCTGTGTGATACATATGATCAGAGCTGTGTATCTAAACTTGTCCTGTGTGATACATATGATCAGAGCTGTGTATCTAGATCTGTCCTGTGTGATACATGTGATCTGAGCTGTGTATCTAGATCTGTCCTGTGTGATACATATGATCAGAGCTGTGTATCTAGGTCTGTCCTGTGTGACACATATGATCAGAGCTGTGTATCTAGGTCTGTCCTGTGATACATATGATCAGAGCTGTGTATCTAGGTCTGTCCTGTGTGATACATGTGATCAGAGCTGTGTATCTAGGTCGATCCTGTGATACATATGATCAGAGCTGTGTATCTAGGTCTGTCCTGTGTGATACATATGATCAGAGCTGTGTATCTAAACTTGTCCTGTATGATACATATGATCAGAGCTGTGTATCTAGGTCTGTCCTGTGATACATATGATCAGAGCTGTGTATCTAGATCTGTCCTGTGTGATACATATGATCAGAGCTGTGTATCTAGATCTGTCCTGTGTGATACATGTGATCAGAGCTGTGTATCTAGGTCTGTCCTGTGGGATACATATGATCAGAGCTGTGTATCTAAACTTGTCCTGTATGATACATTTGATCAGAGCTGTGTATCTAGGTCTGTCCTGTGATACATATGATCAGAGCTGTGTATCTAGGTCTGTCCTGTGTGATACATATGATCAGAGCTGTGTATCTAGGTCTGTCCTGTGATACATATGATCAGAGCTGTGTATCTAGGTCTGTCCTGTATGATACATATGATCAGAGCTGTGTATCTAGGTCGATCCTGTGATACATATGATCAGAGCTGTGTATCTAGATCTGTCCTGTGTGATACATATGATCAGAGCTGTGTATCTAGGTCTGTCCTGTGTGATACATATGATCAGAGCTGTGTATCTAGATCTGTTCTGTGTGATACATATGATCAGAGCTGTGTATCTAGGTCTGTCCTGTGTGATACATATGATCAGAGCTGTGTATCTAGATCTGTTCTGTGTGATACATATGATCAGAGCTGTGTATCTAGGTCTGTCCTGTGTGATACATATGATCAGAGCTGTGTATCTAGGTCTGTCCTGTGTGATACATATGATCAGAGCTGTGTATCTAGGTCTGTCCTGTGTGATACATATGATCAGAGCTGTGTATCTAGGTCTGTCCTGTGTGATACATATGATCAGAGCTGTGTATCTAAACTTGTCCTGTGTGATACATATGATCAGAGCTGTGTATCTAGGTCTGTCCTGTGTGACACATGTGATCTGAGCTGTGTATCTAGATCTGTCCTGTGTGATACATATGATCAGAGCTGTGTATCTAGGTCTGTCCTGTGTGACACATATGATCAGAGCTGTGTATCTAGGTCTGTCCTGTGTGATACATATGATCAGAGCTGTGTATCTAGGTCTGTCCTGTGTGACACATATGATCAGAGCTGTGTATCTAGGTCTGTCCTGTGATACATATGATCAGAGCTGTGTATCTAGATCTGTCCTGTGTGATACATATGATCAGAGCTGTGTATCTAGATCTGTCCTGTGTGATACATATGATCAGAGCTGTGTATCTAGGTCTGTCCTGTGTGATACATATGATCAGAGCTGTGTATCTAGATCTGTCCTGTGTGATACATATGATCAGTGCTGTGTATCTAGGTCTGTCCTGTGATACATATGATCAGAGCTGTGTATCTAGGTCTGTCCTGTGTGATACATATGATCAGAGCTGTGTATCTAGGTCTGTCCTGTGATACATATGATCAGAGCTGTGTATCTAGATCTGTCCTGTGTGATACATATGATCAGTGCTGTGTATCTAGATCTGTCCTGTGTGATACATGTGATCAGAGCTGTGTATCTAGGTCTGTCCTGTGTGATACATATGATCAGAGCTGTGTATCTAGATCTGTCCTGTGTGATACATATGATCAGAGCTGTGTATCTAGATCTGTCCTGTGATACATATGATCAGAGCTGTGTATCTAGGTCTGTCCTGTGTGATACATATGATCAGAGCTGTGTATCTAGGTCTGTCCTGTGTGATACATATGATCAGAGCTGTGTATCTAGATCTGTCCTGTGTGATACATATGATCAGAGCTGTGTATCTAGATCTGTCCTGTGATACATATGATCAGAGCTGTGTATCTAGGTCTGTCCTGTGTGATACATATGATCAGAGCTGTGTATCTAGGTCTGTCCTGTGTGATACATATGATCAGAGCTGTGTATCTAGATCTGTCCTGTGTGATACATATGATCAGAGCTGTGTATCTAGGTCTGTCCTGTGTGATACATATGATCAGAGCTGTGTATCTAGGTCTGTCCTGTGTGATACATATGATCAGAGCTGTAGTTTTGCTCCTCTGTGTCGGTCTCTCTTGCTCTATGACTGGTGTTCTTTTAGATCTGTGGCCCCTGTGTTCGCTCGGTGATCTGTGGCCCCTGTGTTCTTTTAGATCTGTGGCCCCTGTGTTCGCTCGGTGATCTGTGGCCCCTGTGTTGTCTCGGTGATCTGTGGCCCCTGTGTTGTCTCGGTGATCTGTGGCCCCTGTGTTGTCTCGGTGATCTGTGGCCCCTGTGTTGTCTCGGTGATCTGTGGCCCCTGTGTTCTCTCGGTGATCTGTGGCCCCTGTGTTCGCTCGGTAAATCTGTGGCCCCTGTGTTCTCTCGGTGATCTGTGGCCCCTGTGTTCTCTCGGTGATCTGTGGCCCCTGTGTTCTCTCGGTGATCTGTGGCCCCTGTGTTCTCTCGGTGGTCTGTGGCCCCTGTGTTCTCTCGGTGGTCTGTGGCCCCTGTGTTCTCTCGGTGGTCTGTGGCCCCTGTGTTGTCTCGGTGGTCTGTGGCCCCTGTGTTGTCTCGGTGGTCTGTGGCCCCTGTGTTCTCTCGGTGATCTGTGGCCCCTGTGTTCGCTCGGTGATCTGTGGCCCCTGTGTTCGCTCGGTGATCTGTGGCCCCTGTGTTCGCTCGGTGATCTGTGGCCCCTGTGTTGTCTCGGTGATCTGTGGCCCCTGTGTTCTCTCGGTGATCTGTGGCCCCTGTGTTCTTTTAGATCTGTGGCCCCTGTGTTCGCTCGGTAAATCTGTGGCCCCTGTGTTCTCTCGGTGATCTGTGGCCCCTGTGTTCTCTCGGTGATCTGTGGCCCCTGTGTTCTCTCGGTGGTCTGTGGCCCCTGTGTTCGCTCGGTGATCTGTGGCCCCTGTGTTCTCTCGGTGGTCTGTGGCCCCTGTGTTGTCTCGGTGGTCTGTGGCCCCTGTGTTCTCTCGGTGATCTGTGGCCCCTGTGTTCTCTCGGTGGTCTGTGGCCCCTGTGTTCTCTCGGTGGTCTGTGGCCCCTGTGTTCTCTCGGTGGTCTGTGGCCCCTGTGTTGTCTCGGTGATCTGTGGCCCCTGTGTTCGCTCCGTAAATCTGTGGCCCCTGTGTTCTCTCGGTGATCTGTGGCCCCTGTGTTCTCTCGGTGATCTGTGGCCCCTGTGTTCGCTCGGTGATCTGTGGCCCCTGTGTTCGCTCGGTAGATCTGTGGCCCCTGTGTTCGCTCGGTAGATCTGTGGCCCCTGTGTTCGCTCGGTAGATCTGTGGCCCCTGTGTTCGCTCGGTGATCTGTGGCCCCTGTGTTCGCTCGGTGATCTGTGGCCCCTGTGTTCTTTTAGATCGGTGGCCCCTGTGTTCTTTTAGATCGGTGGCCCCTGTGTTCTTTTAGATCGGTGGCCCCTGTGTTCTTTTAGATCGGTGGCCCCTGTGTTCTCTCGGTGATCTGTGGCCCCTGTGTTCTCTCGGTGGTCTGTGGCCCCTGTGTTCTCTCGGTGGTCTGTGGCCCCTGTGTTCTCTCGGTGGTCTGTGGCCCCTGTGTTCTCTCGGTGGTCTGTGGCCCCTGTGTTCTCTCGGTGGTCTGTGGCCCCTGTGTTCTCTCGGTGGTCTGTGGCCCCTGTGTTCTCTCGGTGGTCTGTGGCCCCTGTGTTCTCTCGGTGGTCTGTGGCCCCTGTGTTCGCTCGGTGATCTGTGGCCCCTGTGTTCGCTCGGTGATCTGTGGCCCCTGTGTTCGCTCGGTGATCTGTGGCCCCTGTGTTCGCTCGGTAGATCTGTGGCCCCTGTGTTCTCTCGGTAGATCTGTGGCCCCTGTGTTCGCTCGGTAGATCTGTGGCCCCTGTGTTCGCTCGGTAGATCTGTGGCCCCTGTGTTCGCTCGGTAGATCTGTGGCCCCTGTGTTCTCTCGGTGATCTGTGGCCCCTGTGTTCTTTTAGATCTGTGGCCCCTGTGTTCTTTTAGATCGGTGGCCCCTGTGTTCTTTTAGATCGGTGGCCCCTGTGTTCTTTTAGATCGGTGGCCCCTGTGTTCTTTTAGATCGGTGGCCCCTGTGTTCTCTCGGTGGTCTGTGGCCCCTGTGTTCGCTCGGTGATCTGTGGCCCCTGTGTTCGCTCGGTGATCTGTGGCCCCTGTGTTCGCTCGGTGATCTGTGGCCCCTGTGTTCGCTCGGTGATCTGTGGCCCCTGTGTTCGCTCGGTGATCTGTGGCCCCTGTGTTCGCTCGGTGATCTGTGGCCCCTGTGTTCGCTTGGTGATCTGTGGCCCCTGTGTTCGCTCGGTGATCTGTGGCCCCTGTGTTCGCTTGGTGATCTGTGGCCCCTGTGTTCGCTCGGTGATCTGTGGCCCCTGTGTTCGCTCGGTGATCTGTGGCCCCTGTGTTCTTTTAGATCTGTGGCCCCCGTATTCGCTCGGGGATCTGTGGCCCCTGTGTTTTTAGATCTGTGGCCCGTGTTCGCTCGGGGATCTGTGGCCCCTGTGTTGTCTCGGTGATCTGTGGCCCCTGTGTTCTTTTAGATCTGTGGCCCCTGTGTTCTTTTAGATCTGTGGCCCCTGCCCAGGGGGATTTAAAGGACCAGTACTATATATAATGTCTCTGCGGGGTATTATCAACGCAGTATTATTAATGTACTCTATGGCAGGATTATTAATGCACTGTATGGCGGTATTATTAATGCACTGTATGGCGGTATTATTAATGCACTGTATGGCGGTATTATTAATGCACTGCATGTCGGTATTATTAATGCACTGTATGGCGGTATTATTAATGCACTCTATGGCGGTATTATTGATGCACTCTATGGCGGTATTATTGATGCACTCTATGGCGGTATTATTGATGCACTCTATGGCGGTATTATTAATTCACTGTATGGCAGTATTATTGATGCACTGTATGGCGGTATTATTGATGCACTGTATGGCGGTATTATTGATGCACTGTATGGCGGTATTATTAATGCACTGTATGGCGGTATTATTGATGCACTGTATGGCAGTATTATTGATGCACTGTATGGCAGTATTATTAATGCATTGTATGGCGGTATTATTAATGCACTGTATGGCGGTATTATTAATGCACTGTATGGTGGTATTATTGATGCACTGTATGGCGGTATTATTGATGCACTGTATGGCGGTATTATTGATGCACTGTATGGCGGTATTATTGATGCACTGTATGGCGGTATTATTGATGCACTGTATGGCGGTATTATTGATGCACTGTATGGCAGTATTATTAATGCACTGTATGGCAGTATTATTAATGCACTGTATGACGGTGTTATTGGTGCACCTTTTGGTCACTCTTTCATGTTTAAATGCATTCTATGGCATTATTATAAATAATCTATGATAAGATGCAGTGTATGGCGGTGTTGTTGCACTCTGTGGCTGTATTATATAATACACTATATTATATCATTAATGAACTCCGTGCAGTCAATTTCATTGTTTGGTTTCAACACATTAAATCCTGGTGTTATTGAAGCACTTCATAGCAGTATATGATGGTGTATATGCACTGTATAGCAGTATTATTAGTACACTGACTGTGCTATTAGTGCACTCTTTGCCAGTACCATACTGTAATATACTGCATAGTTTAAATAAGTGCACTTATAGTAGTATTAATGCATTGAACAGTACACTAAATGATGGGGGTATTAATGCACTATATGGCAGTGTTAATATGAGTGAACTGTATGATGCACTATATGGCAGTGTTAATGCATTGTACGGTTTTCCTATGAATGTGTTGTATATTGAGGTTGTGAATGCTGTGTATATAGCAGTATTAATGCATTATATGGTTTTACGAGTGCACGGTATTATGGTGTTATTATTGCGCTCTCTGGCAGTATCATTTATTCACTGTATGACGGTGTTATTAATGCGCCCTGTGACGTTACTGTTGATGCACTATATGATGGTGGTAAGACACTACTTGGAGGTATTAAGCCACCAGATATGGCGGTATTATTCCCTCACTGGACTGATGCTTTGTATGGCCTCAGTATTATGCCGTGTGTCTCTAGTTATGTTCTATATGGCGGTATTATTATTCCCTCACTGCACTTTGTATGGCCTCAGTATTATGCTGTGTGTCTCTAGTTATGTTCTATATGGCGGTATTATTCCCTCACTGGACTTTGTATGGCCTCAGTATTATGCTGTGTGTCTCTAGTTATGTTCTATATGGCGGTATTATTCCCTCACTGGACTGATGCTTTGTATGGCCTCAGTATTATGCTGTGTGTCTCTAGTTATGTTCTATATGGCGGTATTATTCCCTCACTGGACTTTGTATGGCCTCAGTATTATGCTGTGTGTCTCTAGTTATGTTCTATATGGCGGTATTATTCCCTCACTGGACTGATGCTTTGTATGGCCTCAGTATTATGCTGTGTGTCTCTAGTTATGTTCTATATGGCGGTATTATTCCCTCACTGCACTTTGTATGGCCTCAGTATTATGCTGCGTGTCTCTAGTTATGTTCTATATGGCGGTATTATTCCCTCACTGCACTTTGTATGGCCTCAGTATTATGCTGTGTGTCTCTAGTTATGTTCTATATGGCGGTATTATTCCCTCACTGGACTGATGCTTTGTATGGCCTCAGTATTATGCTGTGTGTCTCTAGTTATGTTCTATATGGCGGTATTATTCCCTCACTGGACTTTGTATGGCCTCAGTATTATGCTGTGTGTCTCTAGTTATGTTCTATATGGCGGTATTATTCCCTCACTGGACTTTGTATGGCCTCAGTATTATGCTGCGTGTCTCTAGTTATGTTCTATATGGCGGTATTATTCCCTCACTGGACTTTGTATGGCCTCAGTATTATGCTGCGTGTCTCTAGTTATGTTCTATATGGCGGTATTATTCCCTCACTGCACTTTGTATGGCCTCAGTATTATTCTGTGTGTCTCTAGTTATGTTCTATATGGCGGTATTATTCCCTCACTGGACTTTGTATGGCCTCAGTATTATGCTGCGTGTCTCTAGTTATGTTCTATATGGCGGTATTATTCCCTCACTGGACTGATGCTTTGTATGGCCTCAGTATTATGCTGTGTGTCTCTAGTTATGTTCTATATGGCGGTATTATTCCCTCACTGGACTTTGTATGGCCTCAGTATTATGCTGCGTGTCTCTAGTTATGTTCTATATGGCGGTATTATTCCCTCACTGCACTTTGTATGGCCTCAGTATTATGCTGCGTGTCTCTAGTTATGTTCTATATGGCGGTATTATTCCCTCACTGGACTTTGTATGGCCTCAGTATTATTCTGTGTGTCTCTAGTTATGTTCTATATGGCGGTATTATTCCCTCACTGCACTTTGTATGGCCTCAGTATTATGCTGCGTGTCTCTAGTTATGTTCTATATGGCGGTATTATTCCCTCACTGCACTTTGTATGGCCTCAGTATTATGCTGTGTGTCTCTAGTTATGTTCTATATGGCGGTATTATTCCCTCACTGGACTGATGCTTTGTATGGCCTCAGTATTATGCTGTGTGTCTCTAGTTATGTTCTATATGGCGGTATTATTCCCTCACTGCACTTTGTATGGCCTCAGTATTATGCTGTGTGTCTCTAGTTATGTTCTATATGGCGGTATTATTCCCTCACTGGACTTTGTATGGCCTCAGTATTATGCTGCGTGTCTCTAGTTATGTTCTATATGGCGGTATTATTCCCTCACTGCACTTTGTATGGCCTCAGTATTATGCTGTGTGTCTCTAGTTATGTTCTATATGGCGGTATTATTCCCTCACTGCACTTTGTATGGCCTCAGTATTATGCTGTGTGTCTCTAGTTATGTTCTATATGGCGGTATTATTCCCTCACTGGACTTTGTATGGCCTCAGTATTATGCTGCGTGTCTCTAGTTATGTTCTATATGGCGGTATTATTCCCTCACTGCACTTTGTATGGCCTCAGTATTATGCTGCGTGTCTCTAGTTATGTTCTATATGGCGGTATTATTCCCTCACTGGACTTTGTATGGCCTCAGTATTATGCTGCGTGTCTCTAGTTATGTTCTATATGGCGGTATTATTCCCTCACTGCACTTTGTATGGCCTCAGTATTATGCTGTGTGTCTCTAGTTATGTTCTATATGGCGGTATTATTCCCTCACTGCACTTTGTATGGCCTCAGTATTATGCTGCGTGTCTCTAGTTATGTTCTATATGGCGGTATTATTCCCTCACTGCACTTTGTATGGCCTCAGTATTATGCTGCGTGTCTCTAGTTATGTTCTATATGGCGGTATTATTCCCTCACTGCACTTTGTATGGCCTCAGTATTATGCTGTGTGTCTCTAGTTATGTTCTATATGGCGGTATTATTCCCTCACTGCACTTTGTATGGCCTCAGTATTATGCTGCGTGTCTCTAGTTATGTTCTATATGGCGGTATTATTCCCTCACTGGACTTTGTATGGCCTCAGTATTATGCTGCGTGTCTCTAGTTATGTTCTATATGGCGGTATTATTCCCTCACTGGACTTTGTATGGCCTCAGTATTATGCTGCGTGTCTCTAGTTATGTTCTATATGGCGGTATTATTGGGGGACTGTCTTGGTGTGCAGTGATATATTGATCGGTGATCGTTGCCCTATGGGACAGTATTATGAAGGCGCTGTATGACCGGAGATGTCCTTTGCAGCGTTGACTTCTCTTTGGTCGCGGTTTCAATATATGGCGGTAAAAAAACTGCTGACCTGCGCCGAGACTTGAGCAGAAACCTTGAACAATTTTTATTTTGTCACCACCTAGTGTTAAAGGGGTACTCCGGTGGAAAACTATTATTATTATTATTTTTTTTTTTTTTAAATCAACTGGTGCCAGAAAGTTAAACAGATTTGTAAATGACTTCTATTAAAAAAATCTTAATCCTTCCAGTACTTATTAGCAGCTGTATGCTACAGAGGAAATTCTTTTTTGTCTTGTCCACAGTGCTCTCTGCTGACACCTCTGTCTGTGTGATGAACTGTCCAGAGAAGCATAGGTTTGCTATGAGGATTTTCTCCTGCTCTGGACAGTTCCGGACACGGACAGAGGTGTCAGCAGAGAGCACTGTGGACAAGACAAAAAAGAAATTCAAAAAGAAAGGAATTTCCTCTGTAGCATACAGCTGCTAAAAAGTACTGGAAGGATAAAGAATTTTTAATAGAAGTAATTTATAAATCTGTTTAACTTTCTGGCACCAGTTGATTTAAAAAAAAAATAATAATTCCGTCGGAGTACCCCTTTAATGACTACATGTCCCAGCACTGCATTAGTCATCTGCAAAAATGTACAAAAAATTGGGTGGTACACAACCAAGGTGCCTCCAGCTGTTTCAAGACGACAACTCCCAGCATGTCCGGACAGCCAAAGGCTGTCCGGGCATGCTGGGAGTTGTAGTTTTGCAACAGCTGGAAGTACCTGGTTGGGAAATGTTCGCCATGGGAGGTTGAGGAAATTTTTTTATCTTTTGCATATAAAAAATGATATAAAAAAAACTAAAAACAACATTATGTTGAGCGCAATATATAAAAAAAAAATCTGAAACAAAGAAGTGCCAAAAAAACAAAAAACAAATGAGAAAACAATGGGTCTGAGCTGCAGTACACAAAACGGCCAGAGGATGAAGGGTGGCGCTGTTGTAGTAAGAAATTAGCCGTTTTATGTGGCCCCCACTGAGGGCCCCCAGGGGATGAGGCTCTGACACAGATGTGGACTCTGATGACCTCAGCGCAGATGTGGGTGCAGACGCTGCTTCCTGTGCTGCTGCGGGGGGCGCAGGGGGTCACTTGGGTGCTGATCCAGGAAAATCCAGCTGCTGATCCTGAATCCACCCCGAACCACAACACTACAGGAATCTGACCCAACACTGCCCACAGCTTAGATACAGTCAGTTGGATACACCTTCTAGCCATCATTTTATATATACAAGATCTCTGCTTGCTGTCAGTTACGCCTAGAACAATGTTCCCAAACCTGGGTCTCTCCATTTGTAGAAAAACTACAACTCTCAGTATGCCCAGACATCATGGGAAGTAGTAGTGTTGCAATAGCTGGAGAGACACAGGTCAGGGAACATTGTTGTAGATGTAGCGGACAGCAAGCAGAGATCTTGTACATGTTCAAATTTTATTGAAATAAAAAGGATTTGGACACCGGCCCTTTAAGAGAAGTGAAAATGTTCAAGAGGAAATTTGTACTTGTAAAAGGAAGTATCCAACTCACTATATCTAAGCTGTGGGCAGTGTTGAGGGAAATCAGTTTTGGGGAAAACTGAATGAGAAGTTAAAACCTGTCCGGGCCTGATGCTTCCCACAGCAGAGGTTTTGCTACAGTTGTATCCGGTCTAAACAATCCTGGGAGCTACACAGCCTGGACTGAGCCTGATACAATGTAACAAACTCAAAGACCGGACACAATAGAAGCAAACCCTCAGCTTTGACTGCAAAGGAACGAGGGGGGGGGGGGGGGTAGGAGTCTCTATATGGGGGGAGGGACAGGAGTCTCTATATGGGGGGAGGGACAGGAGTCTCTATATGGGGGGGGGGCAGGAGTCTCTATATGGGGGGGGACAGGAGTCTCTATATGAGGGGGGACAGGAGTCTCTATGAGGGGGGGTAGGAATCTCTATATGGGGGGACAGGAATCTCTATATGAGGGGGGGACAGGAGTCTCTATATGAGGGGGGACAGGAGTCTCTATGAGGGGGGATAGGAATCTCTATATGAGGGGGGTAGGAATCTCTATGGGGGGACAGGAGTCTCTATATGAGGGAGGACAGGAGTCTCTATATGAGGGGGGACAGGAGTCTCTATATGAGGGAGGACAGGAGTCTCTATATGAGGGGGGACAGGAGTCTCTATATGAGGGGGGGACAGGAGTCTCTATATGAGGTGAACAGGAGTCTCTATATGAGAAGGGGGACAGAAGTCTCTATATGGGGGGGGGACAGGAATCTCTATATGAGGGGGGGGACAGGAATCTCTATATGAGGGGGGGACAGGAGTCTCTATATGAGGGGGGGACAGGAGTCTCTATGAGGGGGGGACAGGAGTCTCTATATGAGGGGGGGACAGGAGTCTCTATATGAGGGGGGGACAGGAGTCTCTATATGAGGGGGGGACAGGAGTCTCTATATGAGGGGGGAACAGGAGTCTCTATATGAGGTGAACAGGAGTCTCTATATGAGAAGGGGGACAGAAGTCTCTATATGGGGGGGGACAGGAATCTCTATATGGAGGGGGGGACAGGAGTCTCTATATGGAGGGGGGGACAGGAGTCTCTATATGAGGGGGGGACAGGAGTCTCTATATGAGGGGGGGACAGGAGTCTCTATATGAGGGGGGGACAGGAGTCTCTATATGAGGGGGGGACAGGAGTCTCTATATGAGGGGGGGACAGGAGTCTCTATATGGGGGGGGACAGGAATCTCTATATGAGGGGGGGACAGGAGTCTCTATATGAGGGGGGGACAGGAGTCTCTATATGAGGGGGGGACAGGAGTCTCTATATGAGGGGGGGACAGGAGTCTCTATATGAGGGGGGGACAGGAGTCTCTATATGAGGGGGGGACAGGAGTCTCTATATGAGGGGGGGGCAGGAGTCTCTATATGAGGGGGGGGGCAGGAGTCTCTGAGGGGGGACAGGAATCTCTACAGGAGTCTCTATGAGGGGGGGGGGACAGGAGTCTCTATATGAGGGGGGGACAGGAGTCTCTATATGAGGGGGGACAGGAGTCTCTATATGAGAAGGGGGACAGGAGTCTCTATATGAGGGGGGGGCAGGAGTCTCTGAGGGGGGACAGGAATCTCTACAGGAGTCTCTATATGAGGGGGGGGGGACAGGAGTCTCTATATGAGGGGGGGACAGGAGTCTCTATATGAGGGGGGGACAGGAGTCTCTATATGAGGTGAACAGGAGTCTCTATATGAGGTGAACAGGAGTCTCTATATGAGAAGGGGGACAGAAGTCTCTATATGAGGGGGGACAGGAATCTCTATATGGGGGTGGACAGGAATCTCTATATGAGGGGGGGACAGGAGTCTCTATGAGGGGGGACAGGAGTCTCTATATGAGGGGGGACAGGAGTCTCTATATGAGGGGGGGACAGGAGTCTCTATATGAGGGGGGACAGGAGTCTCTATATGAGGGGGGACAGGAGTCTCTATATGAGGGGGGGGGACAGGAATGTCTATATGAGGGGGGACAGGAGTCTCTATATGAGGGGGGACAGGAGTCTCTATATGAGGGGGGGGACAGGAGTCTCTATATGAGGGGGGCAGAGTCTATATGAGGGGGGGCAGGAGTCTCTATATGAGGGAGGACAGGAATCTCTATATGAGGGGGGGACAGGAGTCTCTATATGAGGTGGACAGGAGTCTCTATATGAGGGGGGGGAACGGAGTCTCTATATGAGGGTGGGGGGCAGGAGTCTCTATATGAGGGGGGGGACAGGAGTCTCTATATGAGGGGGGGACAGGAGTCTCTATATGAGGGGGGGACAGGAGTCTCTATATGAGGGTAGAAAACGGAAGATGTCCAGCACCAGGAAGGCAGGTAAAAACTTATTTATTGAGGTAGAAAAATAACAAACAGCATATCGAGGAGCGTAGAGCCTACGCGTTTCAGGCTAAAGAGCCCTTAGTCATGGCATGACAAAGGGCTCTTTAGCATGAAACGCGTAGGCTCTACGCTCCTCGATATGCTGTTTGTTATTTTTCTACCTCAATAAATAAGTTTTTACCTGCCTTCCTGGTGCTGGACATCTTCCGTTTTCTACTGTGTGCACGTGGAAGGGAACGCCACCCTGCCGGTCTGCAGCACATAAGCCAGGATACGGGGATAGAGCAGTACCTTTGCACTGTTCTCTATATGAGGTGGACAGGAGTTTCTATATGAGGGGGGGACAGGAGTCTCTATATGAGGTGGACAGGAGTTTCTATATGAGGGGGGGGACAGGAGTCTCTATATGAGGGGGGGGGGACAGGAGTCTCTATATGAGGGGGGGACAGGAGTCTCTATATGAGGGGGGACAGGAGTCTCTATATGAGGTGGACAGGAGTTTCTATATGAGGGGGGGACAGGAGTCTCTATATGAGGTGGACAGGAGTTTCTATATGAGGGGGGGGACAGGAGTCTCTATATGAGGGGGGGGGACAGGAGTCTCTATGAGGGGGGGACAGGAGTCTCTATATGAGGGGGGGACAGGAGTCTCTATATGAGGGGGGGACAGGAGTCTGTATATGAGGGGGGGGGCAGGGTCTATATGAGGGGGACAGGAGTCTCTATATGAGGGGGGGGACAGGAATCTATATGAGGGGGGACAGGAGTCTCTATATGAGGGGGGGACAGGAATCTCTATATGAGGGGGGGCAGGAGTCTCTATATGAGATGGACAGGAGTCTCTATATGAGGGGGGGGACAGGAGTCTCTATATGAGGGGGGGCAGGGGTCTCTATATGAGGGGGGGGGCAGGAGTCTCTATATGAGGTGGACAGGAGTTTCTATATGAGGGGGGACAGGAGTTTCTATATGAGGGGGGGCAGGAGTCTCTATATGAGGGGGGGCAGGAGTCTCTATATGAGGGGGGGCACAGGAGTCTCTATATGAGGGGGGGACAGGAGTCTCTATATGAGGGGGGGACAGGAGTCTCTATATGAGGGGGGACAGGAGTCTCTATATGAGGGAGGGGACAGGTATCTCTATATGAGGGAGGGGACAGGAGTCTCTATGAGGGAGGGGACAGGAGTCTCTATATGAGGGGGGGACAGGAGTCTCTATATGAGGGGGGGACAGGAATCTCTATATGAGGGAGGGGACAGGAGTCTCTATGAGGGGGGGACAGGAATCTCGATATGAGGGGGGGGGGACAGGAGTCTCTATATGAGGGGGGGGGGCAGGAGTCTCTATATGAGGGGGGGGGGGCAGGAGTCTCTATATGAGGGGGGGCAGGAGTCTCTATATGAGGGGGGGACAGGAGTCTCTATATGAGGGGGGGACAGGAGTCTCTATGAGGGGGGGACAGGAGTCTCTATATGAGGGGGGGACAGGAGTCTCTATATGAGGGGGGGACAGGAGTCTCTATATGAGGGGGGGACAGGAGTCTCTATATGAGGGGGGAACAGGAGTCTCTATATGAGGTGAACAGGAGTCTCTATATGAGAAGGGGGACAGAAGTCTCTATATGGGGGGGGACAGGAATCTCTATATGGAGGGGGGGACAGGAGTCTCTATATGGAGGGGGGGACAGGAGTCTCTATATGAGGGGGGGACAGGAGTCTCTATATGAGGGGGGGACAGGAGTCTCTATATGAGGGGGGGACAGGAGTCTCTATATGGGGGGGGACAGGAATCTCTATATGAGGGGGGGACAGGAGTCTCTATATGAGGGGGGGACAGGAGTCTCTATATGAGGGGGGAACAGGAGTCTCTATATGAGGTGAACAGGAGTCTCTATATGAGAAGGGGGACAGAAGTCTCTATATGGGGGGGGACAGGAATCTCTATATGGAGGGGGGGACAGGAGTCTCTATATGAGGGGGGGACAGGAGTCTCTATATGAGGGGGGGACAGGAGTCTCTATATGAGGGGGGGACAGGAGTCTCTATATGAGGGGGGGACAGGAGTCTCTATATGGGGGGGGGACAGGAATCTCTATATGAGGGGGGGACAGGAGTCTCTATATGAGGGGGGGACAGGAGTCTCTATATGAGGGGGGGACAGGAGTCTCTATATGAGGGGGGGACAGGAGTCTCTATATGAGGGGGGGACAGGAGTCTCTATATGAGGGGGGGACAGGAGTCTCTATATGAGGGGGGGACAGGAGTCTCTATATGAGGGGGGGGCAGGAGTCTCTGAGGGGGGACAGGAATCTCTACAGGAGTCTCTATATGAGGGGGGGGGGACAGGAGTCTCTATATGAGGGGGGGACAGGAGTCTCTATATGAGAAGGGGGACAGGAGTCTCTATATGAGGGGGGGGACAGGAGTCTCTATATGAGGGGGGGGCAGGAGTCTCTGAGGGGGGACAGGAATCTCTACAGGAGTCTCTATATGAGGGGGGGGGGGACAGGAGTCTCTATATGAGGGGGGGACAGGAGTCTCTATATGAGGGGGGGACAGGAGTCTCTATATGAGGTGAACAGGAGTCTCTATATGAGGTGAACAGGAGTCTCTATATGAGAAGGGGGACAGAAGTCTCTATATGAGGGGGGACAGGAATCTCTATATGGGGGTGGACAGGAATCTCTATATGAGGGGGGGACAGGAGTCTCTATGAGGGGGGACAGGAGTCTCTATATGAGGGGGGACAGGAGTCTCTATATGAGGGGGGGACAGGAGTCTCTATATGAGGGGGGACAGGAGTCTCTATATGAGGGGGGACAGGAGTCTCTATATGAGGGGGGGGACAGGAATGTCTATATGAGGTGGACAGGAGTCTCTATATGAGGGGGGACAGGAATCTCTATATGAGGGGGGGGGACAGGAGTCTCTATATGAGGGGGGCAGAGTCTATATGAGGGGGGGCAGGAGTCTCTATATGAGGGAGGACAGGAATCTCTATATGAGGGGGGACAGGAGTCTCTATATGAGGTGGACAGGAGTCTCTATATGAGGGGGGGGGAACGGAGTCTCTATATGAGGGGGGGGGGGCAGGAGTCTCTATATGAGGGGGGGGGGACAGGAGTCTCTATATGAGGGGGGGACAGGAGTCTCTATATGAGGGGGGGGACAGGAGTCTCTATATGAGGGTAGAAAACGGAAGATGTCCAGCACCAGGAAGGCAGGTAAAAACTTATTTATTGAGGTAGAAAAATAACAAACAGCATATCGAGGAGCGTAGAGCCTACGCGTTTCAGGCTAAAGAGCCCTTAGTCATGGCATGACAAAGGGCTCTTTAGCCTGAAACGCGTAGGCTCTACGCTCCTCGATATGCTGTTTGTTATTTTTCTACCTCAATAAATAAGTTTTTACCTGCCTTCCTGGTGCTGGACATCTTCCGTTTTCTACTGTGTGCACGTGGAAGGGAACGCCACCCTGCCGGTCTGCAGCACATAAGCCAGGATACGGGGATAGAGCAGTACCTTTGCACTGTTCTCTATATGAGGTGGACAGGAGTCTCTATATGAGGGGGGGGGGGGGGACGGAGTCTCTATATGAGGTGGACAGGAGTTTCTATATGAGGGGGGGACAGGAGTCTCTATATGAGGTGGACAGGAGTTTCTATATGAGGGGGGGGGACAGGAGTCTCTATATGAGGGGGGGGGGACAGGAGTCTCTATATGAGGGGGGGGACAGGAGTCTCTATATGAGGGGGGGACAGGAGTCTCTATATGAGGTGGACAGGAGTTTCTATATGAGGGGGGGACAGGAGTCTCTATATGAGGTGGACAGGAGTTTCTATATGAGGGGGGGGACAGGAGTCTCTATATGAGGGGGGGGGGACAGGAGTCTCTATATGAGGGGGGGACAGGAGTCTCTATATGAGGGGGGGACAGGAGTCTCTATATGAGGGGGGGACAGGAGTCTGTATATGAGGGGGGGGGCAGGGTCTATATGAGGGGGACAGGAGTCTCTATATGAGGGGGGGGACAGGAATCTCTATATGTGAGAGGGACAGGAATCTATATGAGGGGGGACAGGAGTCTCTATATGGGGGGGGGACAGGAATCTCTATATGAGGGGGGGCAGGAGTCTCTATATGAGATGGACAGGAGTCTCTATATGAGATGGACAGGAGTCTCTATATGAGGGGGGGGACAGGAGTCTCTATATGAGGGGGGGCAGGGGTCTCTATATGAGGGGGGGGGCAGGAGTCTCTTTATGAGGTGGACAGGAGTTTCTATATGAGGGGGGACAGGAGTTTCTATATGAGGGGGGGCAGGAGTCTCTATATGAGGGGGGGCAGGAGTCTCTATATGAGGGGGGGCAGGAGTCTCTATATGAGGGGGGGCACAGGAGTCTCTATATGAGGGGGGGACAGGAGTCTCTATATGAGGGGGGGACAGGAGTCTCTATGAGGGGGGACAGGAGTCTCTATATGAGGGAGGGGACAGGTATCTCTATATGAGGGAGGGGACAGGAGTCTCTATGAGGGAGGGGACAGGAGTCTCTATATGAGGGGGGGACAGGAGTCTCTATATGAGGGGGGGACAGGAATCTCTATATGAGGGAGGGGACAGGAGTCTCTATGAGGGGGGGACAGGAATCTCTATATGAGGGGGGGACAGGAATCTCGATATGAGGGGGGGGGGGGCAGGAGTCTCTATATGAGGGGGGGGGCAGGAGTCTCTATATGAGGGGGGACAGGAGTCTCTATATGAGGGGGGGCAGGAGTCTCTATATGAGGGGGGGGGACAGGTGTCTCTATATGAGGGGGGACAGGAGTCTCTATATGAGGGGGGGGGGGGGGGGACAGGAGTCTCTATAATGTGGAATGTGAAGAGACAAAAATAAAGGGAAATTGTTTCTGCTCCAAGTTGTGAAATCTCTGGATACAGAATGAGATCATAGGATGGAACCGGTTCCCAAAATCTGTCAGTGACTCATAAGGTAAATAGAGCGAACACCGCACCCAAACCTGCTGCCCCCCATACAGGGGACTGTTATTATCATATCAGTGATGTCACCCAGGAGGCGGAGCTGTGATCACATGTCATATTACTATTCTATTATATCAGTGATGTCATACAGGGGGCGGAGCTGTGATCACATGTCATTATATTACTATTATATTATATCAGTGATGTCATACGGTGGGCGGGGCTGTGATCACATGTCATATTACTATTATATTATATCAGTGATGTCATACAGGGGTGGGGCTGTGATCACATGTCATTATATTACTATTATATCAGTGATGTCATACAGGGGGCGGGGCTGTGATCACATGTCATTATATTACTATTCTATTATATCAGTGATGTCATACAGGGGGCGGGGCTGTGATCACATGTCATTATATTACTATTATATCAGTGATGTCATACAGGGGGCGGGGCTGTGATCACATGTCATTATATTACTATTATATCAGTGATGTCATACAGGGGGCGGGGCTGTAATCACATGTCATTATATTACTATTGTATTATATCAGTGATGTCATACAGAGGGCGGGGCTGTAATCACATGTCATTATATTACTATTATATGATATCAGAGATGTCATACAGGGGGCGGGGCTGTAATCACATGTCATTATATTACTATTATATTATATCAGTGATGTCATACAGGGGGCGGGGCTGTGATCACATGTCATTATATTACTATTATATTATATCAGTGATGTCATACAGGGGGTGGGGCTGTGATCACATGACATTATATTACTATTATATTATATCAGTGATGTCATACAGGAGGCGGGGCTGTGATCACATGTCATTATATTACTATTATATTATATCAGTGATGTCATACAGGAGGCGGGGCTGTGATCACATGTCATTATATTACTATTATATTATATCAGTGATGTCATACAGGGGGCGGGGCTGTGATCACATGTCATTATATTACTATTATATTATATCAGTGATGTCATACAGGAGGCGGGGCTGTGATCACATGTCATTATATTACTTTTATATTAATGATGTCATACAGGAGGCGGGGCTGTGATCACATGTCATTATATTACTATTATATCAGTGATGTCATACAGGGGGTGGGGCTGTGATCACATGACATTATATTACTATTATATTATATCAGTGATGTCATAAAGGGGGTGGGGCTGTGATCACATGACATTATATTACTATTATATTATATCAGTGATGTCATACAGGGGGTGGGGCTGTGATCACATGACATTATATTACTATTATATTATATCAGTGATGTCATGCATATACATTCTGTATATATGGACACTGCGCAGTACAACTTCCTTTATCCTGTATCTGGCTGTCCTCAGTGCACAGTACCACTTCTCTCTCTTTATGCCAGTGTCCTCAGTGCACAGTACCACTTATCTCTCTCTTTGCCATTGTTCTCAGTGCACAGTACCACTTCTCTCTCTTTTTGCCGGTGTCCTCAGTGCACAGTACCATTTCTCCCTTTTTTTGCCAGTGTTCTTAGTGCATATTATCACTTCCCTCATCATGTATCTGGCTGTCCTCAGTGCACAGTACCACTTATCTCTCTCTTTGCCATTGTTCTCAGTGCACAGTACCACTTCTCTCTCTTTTTGCCGGTGTCCTCAGTGCACAGTACCATTTCTCCCTTTTTTTGCCAGTGTTCTTAGTGCAGAGTATCACTTCCCTCATCATGTATCTGGCTGTCCTCAGTGCACAGTACCACTTCTCTCTCTTTTTGCCGGTGTCCTCAGTGCACAGTACCACTTCTCTCTTTTTTCCGGTGTCCTCAGGACAGGGGAGTGGTCGCGGTCTCGGGACATCTTGTAAGAACCCAAATATTTACATAGCTGTGAGTGTAATGACAACCATCTGCGGAGCGCCCCCTGGTGACAGCGCGGGGTCGGGGGTCCGGTCATCGGGAGGGCAGCCATGTTTCTTCAGGACTTTATCGAAGCGTCTCAGATAACATTACAGACGATCACATCTGGGGAACTACATGTCCTAGTAAGTAAATCACATGACCAGTCTTTGTATAACATGTAGTTCCATGAATTCCTGACTGCTGGCAGGCCATGCTGGGAGTTGTAGTTCTGTTTACTATTACACACTTCTCATGACTTCCTCCTACATGGATGATGACCATTCAGCTCCTCGTATCTTAGCTTCCTCATGTATCTCAGCGAGGTGCCGGACAATCGGATCTTCTGGATTATAGGACTGTCCCTTGGGAGGAGCCGCTGTCCGGTTCTTGTTATGGGCGCGCGGTCCAGTCACATGACGCCTCTCCTCATCCTCCTCTTGGATCTGCTCCGAGTTTCCTCCATTAAGTTTTTGGCTGAACACAGCTGGAGCGCAGATGCTCATAATGTCAGCGCAGGCGGGCGTCTCCCAGGAACAGCAGAGAATCCTGACAGTGTACGGAATGAAGAACCCCAACATCTGTGACCTCCACGTTACCTCATGTCACCACGAAACCGGAGAGGAGAGCATATATAATATGACCTGTATATACTGTGTGTGAGCTACTGTGATAATACCGCACTCTGTGTCACCCCCGCTGAGTAATATAGAGAATATAACTACTATAAAACTGCTCCTATATACAAGAATATAACTGCTATAATACTGCTCCTATATACAAGAATATAACTACTATAATACTGCCCCCTATATACAAGAATATACCTACTATAATACTGCTCCTATATACAAGAATATAACTACTATAATACTGCTCTTATATACAAGAATATAACTACTATAATACTGCTCCTATATACAAGAATATAACTACTATAATACTGCTCTTATATACAAGAATATAACTACTATAATACTGCTCCTATATACAAGAATATAACTACTATAGTACTGCTCCTATATACAAGAATATAACTACTATAATACTGCCTCCTATATACAAGAATATAACTACTATAATACTGCCTCCTATATACAAGAATAGAACTACTATAATACTGCCCCTATATACAAGAATATAACTACTATAATACTGTCTCCTATATACAAGAATATAACTACTATAATACTACTCATATACAAGAATATAACTACTATAATACTGCTCTTATATACAAGAATATAACTACTATAATACTGCTCCTATATACAAGAATATAACTACTATAATACTGCCTCCTATATACAAGAATAAAACTACTATAATACTGCTCCTATATACAAGAATAAAACTACTATAATACTGCTCCTATATACAAGAATATAACTACTATAATACTGCCTCCTATATACAAGAATATAACTACTATAATACTGCTCCTATATACAAGAATATAACTACTATAATACTGCTCCTATATACAAGAATATAACTACTATAATACTGCTCCTATATATACAAGAATATAACTACTATAATACTGCTCCTATATACAAGAATATAACTACTATAATACTGCTCCTATATACAAGAATATAACTACTATAATACTGCTCCTACATACAAGAATATAACTACTATAATACTGCTCCTATATACAAGAATATAACTACTATAATACTGCTCCTATATACAAGAATATAACTACTATAATACTGCCTCCTATATACAAGAATATAACTACTATAATACTGCTCCTATATATACAAGAATATAACTACTATAATACTGCTCCTATATACAAGAATATAACTACTATAATACTGCCTCCTATATACAAGAATATAACTACTATAATACTGCTCCTATATACAAGAATATAACTACTATAATACTGCTCCTATATACAATAATATAACCACTATAATACTGCTCCTATATACAAGAATATAACTACTATAATACTGCCCCTATATACAAGAATATAACTACTATAATACTGTCTCCTATATACAAGAATATAACTACTATAATACTGCTCCTATATACAAGAATATAACTACTATAATACTGCTCCTATATACAAGAATATAACTACTATAATACTGCTCCTATAAACAAGAATATAACTACTATAATACTGCTCCTATATACAAGAATATAACTACTATAATACTACCTCCTATATACAAGAATATAACTACTATAATACTGCTCCTATATATACAAGAATATAACTACTATAATACTGCTCCTATATACAAGAATATAACTACTATAATACTGCCTCCTATATACAAGAATATAACTACTATAATACTGCCTCCTATATACAAGAATATAACTACTATAATACTGCTCCTATATACAAGAATATAACTACTATAATACTGCCTCCTATATACAAGAATATAACTACTATAATACTGCTCCCTATATACAAGAATATAACTACTATAATACTGCTCCTATATACAAGAATATAACTACTATAATACTGCCCCCTATATACAAGAATATAACTACTATAATCACATTTCATCATCATTTATATTTGTCACTTAGTCACTGATGTTCTGCCAGAAGAAATGTCGCCATGCGGTTACTGTTCCGCAGTCTCTTCGTGTTGCGCTCTGTGATCTCGCAGCCTCAGATCTCCTCCCGCTTTCATCTCTTCCACAAAATCATTAAGATTAAATTTAATTTCAGAATGACTTTTTCCTTCTGATCTCCAGTGACCGGTCTGGGGGGCGACATATCCGCGCTCTCCTCTAATTTGAGCGCCGCGGTTCAGCGTCAACTTCTTGGATTTACAAGAGAATAAACATTTCGTACTACGTTTTTTATCTTTGTTACAAATTATTTTGGGCTCGGTGCGGGGTCTGTGCGGTGGTGCTCTCACCGAGCCCGAAATAAGAGTAAACCTGGAGTAATTGGAATCCTATGGTTCTGTATGCCGCTATATTGTGACACTATGTTATGTTATATATATATATAACGTGATGTAGGATGTAGCGGCACAGAATAATCTGGTGTTTGGTGTCACATGATCTGCGTCTGGGACCGTCCTCTTATCGGCGGTGAGAATTTTCTCGCTATCTCCATTAGTTGAATGTTAAGTACGGTATTACGGTGGCGGATGCCGAGAGATTTCCCGCAGAGACCGCTGTAGCCGCTGATTTCTCGCTCTCATTTTCTCTGTGGGAGAATTTATGACAATGTAAAAGCCATTTAACCCCGTTGGCTCCTTCACAACCACCCCCCCTGCACCATCGATTGATCTTGTATAAGCTCCAGTCCTATCGGTACACACCAGGCATAACTAATCTGCAGTCCCCTCTGGTTGGCACCCAGCTTTCCCACAGTTGTGAAGGGTAGTTAAGTTATGACTCACAGTGACCAATCAATCTTCCGGTCTGGGTTCGGGATAAGCTGAGTATGTCTATTTTTGTGAGGAGGTGACTCTGCCCATGAGGAGGTGACTCTGCCCATGAGGAGGTGACTCTGCCCTTGAGGAGGTGACTGCCCGTGAGGAGGTGACTCTGCCCGTGAGGAGGTGACTCTGCCCGTGAGGAGGTGACTGCTCGGGAGGGGGTGACTCTGCCTGTGAGGAGGTGACTCTGCCCGTGAGGAGGTGACTCTGCCCTTGAGGAGGTGACTCGGCCCATGAGGAGGTAGCTCTGCCCGTGAGGAGGTGACTCTGCCCGTGAGGAGGTGACTCTGCCTGTGAGGAGGTGACTGCCCATGAGGAGCACTCAGACGGATCCCTCCAAGGAACAGCCCAAGTTAAAAGCAGCGCACAAGACTTCAAAGGTAAAATGATTTATTTACCCGGCATGCAACGCGTTTCGCTGGACATCCAGCTTCATCATGCCTGATGAAGCTGGTTGTCCAGTGAAACGCGTTGCATGCCGGATAAATAAATCATTTTACCTTTGAAGTCTTGTGCGCTGCTTTTAACCTGGGCTGTTCCTTGGAGGGATCCGTCTGAGTGCTTCACCTGTGTTGCCAGGAGCGGCTGCCCATCTTCATCCGTTGAAGGGTTATCCCACGCTTTCACCATAGTTGTACTTGGTCGCAGTACAACTATACTCGGTGAGCATTTATGCTTTTTCCATCTCCTCTTTATAATACATTATCACACTAGGAGCGCTCTCCTTGTCTATATTTGCCCGTGAGGAGGTGACTCTGCCCTTGAGGAGGTGACTCTGCCCGTGAGGAGGTGACTCTACCCGTGAGGAGGTGACTCTGCCCTTGAGGAGGTTGCTCTGCCCGTGAGGAGGTGACTCTGCCCGTGAGGAGGTGACTCTGCTTGTGAGGAGGTGACTCTGCTTGTGAGGAGGTGACTCTGCTTGTGAGGAGGTGACTCTGCCCGTGAGGTGGTGACTCTGCCCGTGAGGAGGTGACTCTGCTTGTGAGGAGGTGACTCTGCCCGTGAGGTAGTGACTCTGCCCATGAGGTGATGACTCTGCCCGTGAGGTGATGACTCTCTGTTAGGAGATGACTGCCCGTATGGAGGTGACTCTCTGTTAGCAGGTGACTCTGCCCGTGAGGAGGTTGCTCTGCCCGTGTGAAGGTTGCTCAGCCTGTGAAGAGGTGACTCTGCCCATGAGGAGGTGACTCTGCCTGTGAGGAGATGACTCTGCCCGTGAGGAGGTGGTTGTCACTCCGCTTCCCCTAAAACATCTACAACTAATTCATTCTGGAGCGCCCCCTGCCTGCTGATGAGTGCGTTTTTCCTGCCTGACCTACATACCCCAGCGGCCCCGCTGTCACTGCTGCTGTGTCGTTACTTTGTGATGTCTCCAGGTAGACTCCTGGCTCTGCCTAGTTCAGGGCGGTTTTTACATTATGTTACATTATGTCCTGAAATTGTGTAACATTGTGTAGAACAATCCCTACTGAGAGATACAGGTGAAGAGAAGACACCTTCACCCCGGAGACATCTGGAGCAGGATCTTATGAGGCCAAGATACCTGCAGTCTGGAGAAGACATCTTCACCCCTGAGACATCTGGAGCAGGATCTTATGAGGCCAAGATACCTGCAGTCTGGAGAAGACACCTTCACCCCTGAGACATCTGGAGCAGGATCTTATGAGGAGGAGCCAAGATACCTGCAGTCTGGAGAAGACATCTTCACCCCTGAGACATCTGGAGCAGGATCTTATGAGGAGGAGCCAAGATACCTGCAGTCTGGAGAAGACATCTTCACCCCTGAGACATCTGGAGCAGGATCTTATGAGGAGTACAAGATACCTGCAGTCTGGAGAAGACATCTTCACCCCTGAGACATCTGGAGCAGGATCTTAAGAGGAATGGGCCAAGATACCTGCAGTCTGGAGAAGGCCTCTTCACCCCTGAGACATCTGGAGCAGTATCTTATGAGGAGCCAAGATACCTGCAGTCTGGAGAAGACCTCTTCACCCCTGAGACATCTGGAGCAGGATCTTATGAGGAGTACAAGATACCTGCAGTCTGGAGAAGACATCTTCACCCCTGAGACATCTGGAGCAGGATCTTATGAGGAGGAGCCAAGATACCTGCAGTCGGGAGAAGACATCTTCACCCCTGAGACATCTGGAGCAGGATCTTATGAGGAGTACAAGATACCTGCAGTCTGGAGAAGACATCTTCACCCCTGAGACATCTGGAGCAGGATCTTATGAGGAGTACAAGATACCTGCAGTCTGGAGAAGACATCTTCACCCCTGAGACATCTGGAGCAGGATCTTATGAGGAGGAGCCAAGATACCTGCAGTCTGGAGAAGACCTCTTCACCCCTGAGACATCTGGAGCAGGATCTTATGAGGAGTACAAGATACCTGCAGTCTGGAGAAGACATCTTCACCCCTGAGACATCTGGAGCAGGATCTTATGAGGAGTACAAGATACCTGCAGTCTGGAGAAGACCTCTTCACCCCTGAGACATCTGGAGCAGGATCTTATGAGGAGTAAAAGATACCTGCAGTCTGGAGAAGACATCTTCACCCCTGAGACATCTGGAGCAGGATCTTATGAGGAGGAGACAAGATACCTGCAGTCTGGAGAAGACACCTTCACCCCTGAGACATCTGGAGCAGGATCTTATGAGGAGTAAAAGATACCTGCAGTCTGGAGAAGACATCTTCACCCCTGAGACATCTGGAGCAGGATCTTATGAGGAGTAAAAGATACCTGCAGTCGAGAAGACATCTTCACCCCTGAGACATCTGGAGCAGGATCTTATGAGGAGTACAAGATACCTGCAGTCTGGAGAAGACACCTTCACCCCTGAGACATCTGGAGCAGGATCTTATGAGGAGGAGCCAAGATACCTGCAGTCTGGAGAAGACACCTTCACCCCTGAGACATCTGGAGCAGGATCTTATGAGGAGGAGCCAAGATACCTTCAGTCTGGAGAAGACATCTTCACCCCTGAGACATCTGGAGCAGGATCTTATGAGGAGGAGCCAAGATACCTGCAGTCTGGAGAAGACATCTTCACCCCTGAGACATCTGGAGCAGGATCTTATGAGGAGGAGCCAAGATACCTGCAGTCTGGAGAAGACATCTTCACCCCTGAGACATCTGGAGCAGGATCTTATGAGGAGTACAAGATACCTGCAGTCGGGAGAAGACATCTTCACCCCTGAGACATCTGGAGCAGGATCTTATGAGGAGGAGCCAAGATACCTTCAGTCTGGAGAAGACATCTTCACCCCTGAGACATCTGGAGCAGGATCTTATGAGGAGGAGCCAAGATACCTGCAGTCTGGAGAAGACATCTTCACCCCTGAGACATCTGGAGCAGGATCTTATGAGGAGGAGCCAAGATACCTTCAGTCTGGAGAAGACATCTTCACCCCTGAGACATCTGGAGCAGGATCTTATGAGGAGGAGCCAAGATACCTTCAGTCTGGAGAAGACATCTTCACCCCTGAGACATCTGGAGCAGGATCTTATGAGGAGTACAAGATACCTGCAGTCTGGAGAAGACATCTTCACCCCTGAGACATCTGGAGCAGGATCTTATGAGGAGTAAAAGATACCTGCAGTCTGGAGAAGACATCTTCACCCCTGAGACATCTGGAGCAGGATCTTATGAGGAGTACAAGATACCTGCAGTCTGGAGAAGACATCTTCACCCCTGAGACATCTGGAGCAGGATCTTATGAGGAGGAGCCAAGATACCTGCAGTCTGGAGAAGACACCTTCACTCCTGAGACATCTGGAGCAGGATCTTATGAGGAGGAGCCAAAATACCTTCAGTCTGGAGAAGACATCTTCACCCCTGAGACATCTGGGGCAGGATCTTATGAGGAGGAGCCAAGATACCTTCAGTCTGGAGAAGACATCTTCACCCCTGAGACATCTGGAGCAGGATCTTATGAGGAGCCAAGATACCTGCAGTCTGGAGAAGACATCTTCACCCCTGAGACATCTGGAGCAGGATCTTATGAGGAGCAAAGATACCTGCAGTCTGGAGAAGACATCTTCACATCTGAGACATCTGGAGCAGGATCTTATGAGGAGGAGCCAAGATACCTGCAGTCTGGAGAAGACCTCTTCACCCCTGAGACATCTGGAGCAGTATCTTATGAGGCCAAGATACCTGCAGTCTGGAGAAGACACCTTCACCCCTGAGACATCTGGAGCAGGATCTTATGAGGAGTACAAGATACCTGCAGTCTGGAGAAGACACCTTCACCCCGGAGACATCTGGAGCAGGATCTTATGAGGAGGAGACAAGATACCTGCAGTCTGGAGAAGACATCTTCACCCCTGAGACATCTGGAGCAGGATCTTATGAGGAGGAGCCAAGATACCTGCAGTCTGGAGAAGACACCTTCACCCCTGAGACATCTGGAGCAGGATCTTATGAGGAGTACAAGATACCTGCAGTCTGGAGAAGACACCTTCACCCCTGAGACATCTGGAGCAGGATCTTATGAGGAGGAGCCAAGATACCTGCAGTCTGGAGAAGACACCTTCACCCCTGAGACATCTGGAGCAGGATCTTATGAGGAGTACAAGATACCTGCAGTCTGGAGAAGACACCTTCACCCCTGAGACATCTGGAGCAGGATCTTATGAGGAGTACAAGATACCTGCAGTCTGGAGAAGACACCTTCACCCCTGAGACATCTGGAGCAGGATCTTATGAGGAGTACAAGATACCTGTAGTCTGGAGAAGACATCTTCACCCCTGAGACATCTGGAGCAGGATCTTATGAGGAGTACAAGATACCTGCAGTCTGGAGAAGACCTCTTCACCCCTGAGACATCTGGAGCAGGATCTTATGAGGAGTAAAAGATACCTGCAGTCTGGAGAAGACATCTTCACCCCTGAGACATCTGGAGCAGGATCTTATGAGGAGGAGCCAAGATACCTGCAGTCTGGAGAAGACACCTTCACTCCTGAGACATCTGGAGCAGGATCTTATGAGGAGGAGCCAAAATACCTTCAGTCTGGAGAAGATATCTTCACCCCTGAGACATCTGGGGCAGGATCTTATGAGGAGGAGCCAAGATACCTTCAGTCTGGAGAAGACATCTTCACCCCTGAGACATCTGGAGCAGGATCTTATGAGGAGGAGCCAAGATACCTGTAGTCTGGAGAAGACATCTTCACCCCTGAGACATCTGGAGCAGGATCTTATGAGTACAAGATACCTGCAGTCTGGAGAAGACATCTTCACCCCTGAGACATCTGGAGCAGGATCTTATGAGGAGTACAAGATACCTGCAGTCTGGAGAAGACATCTTCACCCCTGAGACATCTGGAGGAGGATCTTATGAGGAATGGGCCAAGATACCTGCAGTCTGGAGAAGACACCTTCACACCTGAGACATCTGGAGCAGGATCTTATGAGGAGAAGCCAAGATACCTGCAGTCTGGAGAAGACACCTTCACCCCTGAGACATCTGGAGCAGGATCTTATGAGGAGTACAAGATACCTGCAGTCTGGAGAAGACACCTTCACCCCTGAGACATCTGGAGCAGGATCTTATGAGGAGGAGCCAAGATACCTGCAGTCTGGAGAAGACATCTTCACCCCTGAGACATCTGGAGCAGGATCTTATGAGGAGTACAAGATACCTGCAGTCTGGAGAAGACACCTTCACCCCTGAGACATCTGGAGCAGGATCTTATGAGGAGTACAAGATACCTGTAGTCTGGAGAAGACCTCTTCACCCCTGAGACATCTGGAGCAGGATCTTATGAGGAGTACAAGATACCTGCAGTCTGGAGAAGACATCTTCACCCCTGAGACATCTGGAGCAGGATCTTATGAGGCCAAGATACCTGCAGTCTGGAGAAGACATCTTCACCCCTGAGACATCTGGAGCAGGATCTTATGAGGAGTACAAGATACCTGCAGTCTGGAGAAGACACCTTCACCCCTGAGACATCTGGAGCAGGATCTTATGAGGAGTACAAGATACCTGCAGTCTGGAGAAGACACCTTCACCCCTGAGACATCTGGAGCAGGATCTTATGAGGAGTACAAGATGCCTGCAGTCTGGAGAAGACATCTTCACCCCTGAGACATCTGGAGCAGGATCTTATGAGGAGGAGCCAAGATACCTGCAGTCTGGAGAAGACACCTTCACCCCTGAGACATCTGGAGCAGGATCTTATGAGGAGTACAAGATACCTGCAGTCTGGAGAAGACACCTTCACCCCGGAGACATCTGGAGCAGGATCTTATGAGGAGGAGACAAGATACCTGCAGTCTGGAGAAGACATCTTCACCCCTGAGACATCTGGAGCAGGATCTTATGAGGAGGAGCCAAGATACCTGCAGTCTGGAGAAGACACCTTCACCCCTGAGACATCTGGAGCAGGATCTTATGAGGAGTACAAGATACCTGCAGTCTGGAGAAGACACCTTCACCCCTGAGACATCTGGAGCAGGATCTTATGAGGAGGAACCAAGATACCTGCAGTCTGGAGAAGACACCTTCACCCCTGAGACATCTGGAACAGGATCTTATGAGAAGGAGCCAAGATACCTGCAGTCTGGAGAAGACATCTTCACCCCTGAGACATCTGGAGCAGGATCTTATGAGGAGTACAAGATACCTGCAGTCTGGAGAAGACACCTTCACCCCTGAGACATCTGGAGCAGGATCTTATGAGGAGGAGCCAAGATACCTGCAGTCTGGAGAAGACACCTTCACCCCTGAGACATCTGGAGCAGGATCTTATGAGGAGGAGCCAAGATACCTGCAGTCTGGAGAAGACACCTTCACCCCTGAGACATCTGGAGCAGGATCTTATGAGGAGTACAAGATACCTGCAGTCTGGAGAAGACACCTTCACCCCTGAGACATCTGGAGCAGGATCTTATGAGGAGTACAAGATACCTGCAGTCTGGAGAAGACCTCTTCACCCCTGAGACATCTGGAGCAGGATCTTATGAGGAGTACAAGATACCTGCAGTCTGGAGAAGACATCTTCACCCCTGAGACATCTGGAGCAGGATCTTATGAGGAGGAGCCAAGATACCTGCAGTCTGGAGAAGACACCTTCACTCCTGAGACATCTGGAGCAGGATCTTATGAGGAGGAGCCAAAATACCTTCAGTCTGGAGAAGATATCTTCACCCCTGAGACATCTGGGGCAGGATCTTATGAGGAGGAGCCAAGATACCTTCAGTCTGGAGAAGACATCTTCACCCCTGAGACATCTGGAGCAGGATCTTATGAGGAGGAGCCAAGATACCTGTAGTCTGGAGAAGACATCTTCACCCCTGAGACATCTGGAGCAGGATCTTATGAGTACAAGATACCTGCAGTCTGGAGAAGACATCTTCACCCCTGAGACATCTGGAGCAGGATCTTATGAGGAGTACAAGATACCTGCAGTCTGGAGAAGACATCTTCACCCCTGAGACATCTGGAGGAGGATCTTATGAGGAATGGGCCAAGATACCTGCAGTCTGGAGAAGACACCTTCACCCCTGAGACATCTGGAGCAGGATCTTATGAGGAGTACAAGATACCTGCAGTCTGGAGAAGACACCTTCACCCCTGAGACATCTGGAGCAGGATCTTATGAGGAGGAGCCAAGATACCTGCAGTCTGGAGAAGACATCTTCACCCCTGAGACATCTGGAGCAGGATCTTATGAGGAGTACAAGATACCTGCAGTCTGGAGAAGACATCTTCACCCCTGAGACATCTGGAGCAGGATCTTATGAGGAGTACAAGATACCTGCAGTCTGGAGAAGACATCTTCACCCCTGAGACATCTGGAGCAGGATCTTATGAGGAGTACAAGATACCTGCAGTCTGGAGAAGACATCTTCACCCCTGAGACATCTGGAGCAGGATCTTATGAGGCCAAGATACCTGCAGTCTGGAGAAGACATCTTCACCCCTGAGACATCTGGAGCAGGATCTTATGAGGAGTACAAGATACCTGCAGTCTGGAGAAGACGCCTTCACCCCTGAGACATCTGGAGCAGGATCTTATGAGGAGTACAAGATGCCTGCAGTCTGGAGAAGACATCTTCACCCCTGAGACATCTGGAGCAGGATCTTATGAGGAGTACAAGATACCTGCAGTCTGGAGAAGACATCTTCACCCCTGAGACATCTGGAGCAGGATCTTATGAGGAGTAAAAGATACCTGCAGTCTGGAGAAGACCTCTTCACCCCTGAGACATCTGGAGCAGGATCTTATGAGGAGTACAAGATACCTGCAGTCTGGAGAAGACCTCTTCACCCCTGAGACATCTGGAGCAGGATCTTATGAGGAGGAGCCAAGATACCTGCAGTCTGGAGAAGACACCTTCACCCCTGAGACATCTGGAGCAGGATCTTATGAGGAGTACAAGATACCTGCAGTCTGGAGAAGACACCTTCACCCCTGAGACATCTGGAGCAGGATCTTATGAGGAGGAGCCAAGATACCTGCAGTCTGGAGAAGACACCTTCACCCCTGAGACATCTGGAGCAGGATCTTATGAGGAGTACAAGATACCTGCAGTCTGGAGAAGACACCTTCACCCCTGAGACATCTGGAGCAGGATCTTATGAGGAGTACAAGATACCTGCAGTCTGGAGAAGACACCTTCACCCCTGAGACATCTGGAGCAGGATCTTATGAGGAGTACAAGATACCTGTAGTCTGGAGAAGACATCTTCACCCCTGAGACATCTGGAGCAGGATCTTATGAGGAGTACAAGATACCTGCAGTCTGGAGAAGACCTCTTCACCCCTGAGACATCTGGAGCAGGATCTTATGAGGAGTAAAAGATACCTGCAGTCTGGAGAAGACATCTTCACCCCTGAGACATCTGGAGCAGGATCTTATGAGGAGGAGCCAAGATACCTGCAGTCTGGAGAAGACACCTTCACTCCTGAGACATCTGGAGCAGGATCTTATGAGGAGGAGCCAAAATACCTTCAGTCTGGAGAAGATATCTTCACCCCTGAGACATCTGGGGCAAGATCTTATGAGGAGGAGCCAAGATACCTTCAGTCTGGAGAAGACATCTTCACCCCTGAGACATCTGGAGCAGGATCTTATGAGGAGGAGCCAAGATACCTGTAGTCTGGAGAAGACATCTTCACCCCTGAGACATCTGGAGCAGGATCTTATGAGTACAAGATACCTGCAGTCTGGAGAAGACATCTTCACCCCTGAGACATCTGGAGCAGGATCTTATGAGGAGTACAAGATACCTGCAGTCTGGAGAAGACATCTTCACCCCTGAGACATCTGGAGGAGGATCTTATGAGGAATGGGCCAAGATACCTGCAGTCTGGAGAAGACACCTTCACACCTGAGACATCTGGAGCAGGATCTTATGAGGAGAAGCCAAGATACCTGCAGTCTGGAGAAGACACCTTCACCCCTGAGACATCTGGAGCAGGATCTTATGAGGAGTACAAGATACCTGCAGTCTGGAGAAGACACCTTCACCCCTGAGACATCTGGAGCAGGATCTTATGAGGAGGAGCCAAGATACCTGCAGTCTGGAGAAGACATCTTCACCCCTGAGACATCTGGAGCAGGATCTTATGAGGAGTACAAGATACCTGCAGTCTGGAGAAGACACCTTCACCCCTGAGACATCTGGAGCAGGATCTTATGAGGAGTACAAGATACCTGTAGTCTGGAGAAGACATCTTCACCCCTGAGACATCTGGAGCAGGATCTTATGAGGAGTACAAGATACCTGCAGTCTGGAGAAGACATCTTCACCCCTGAGACATCTGGAGCAGGATCTTATGAGGCCAAGATACCTGCAGTCTGGAGAAGACATCTTCACCCCTGAGACATCTGGAGCAGGATCTTATGAGGAGTACAAGATACCTGCAGTCTGGAGAAGACACCTTCACCCCTGAGACATCTGGAGCAGGATCTTATGAGGAGTACAAGATACCTGCAGTCTGGAGAAGACACCTTCACCCCTGAGACATCTGGAGCAGGATCTTATGAGGAGTACAAGATGCCTGCAGTCTGGAGAAGACATCTTCACCCCTGAGACATCTGGAGCAGGATCTTATGAGGAGGAGCCAAGATACCTGCAGTCTGGAGAAGACACCTTCACCCCTGAGACATCTGGAGCAGGATCTTATGAGGAGTACAAGATACCTGCAGTCTGGAGAAGACACCTTCACCCCGGAGACATCTGGAGCAGGATCTTATGAGGAGGAGACAAGATACCTGCAGTCTGGAGAAGACATCTTCACCCCTGAGACATCTGGAGCAGGATCTTATGAGGAGGAGCCAAGATACCTGCAGTCTGGAGAAGACACCTTCACCCCTGAGACATCTGGAGCAGGATCTTATGAGGAGTACAAGATACCTGCAGTCTGGAGAAGACACCTTCACCCCTGAGACATCTGGAGCAGGATCTTATGAGGAGGAACCAAGATACCTGCAGTCTGGAGAAGACACCTTCACCCCTGAGACATCTGGAACAGGATCTTATGAGAAGGAGCCAAGATACCTGCAGTCTGGAGAAGACATCTTCACCCCTGAGACATCTGGAGCAGGATCTTATGAGGAGTACAAGATACCTGCAGTCTGGAGAAGACACCTTCACCCCTGAGACATCTGGAGCAGGATCTTATGAGGAGGAGCCAAGATACCTGCAGTCTGGAGAAGACACCTTCACCCCTGAGACATCTGGAGCAGGATCTTATGAGGAGGAGCCAAGATACCTGCAGTCTGGAGAAGACACCTTCACCCCTGAGACATCTGGAGCAGGATCTTATGAGGAGTACAAGATACCTGCAGTCTGGAGAAGACACCTTCACCCCTGAGACATCTGGAGCAGGATCTTATGAGGAGTACAAGATACCTGCAGTCTGGAGAAGACATCTTCACCCCTGAGACATCTGGAGCAGGATCTTATGAGGAGTAAAAGATACCTGCAGTCTGGAGAAGACCTCTTCACCCCTGAGACATCTGGAGCAGGATCTTATGAGGAGGAGCCAAGATACCTGCAGTCTGGAGAAGACACCTTCACCCCTGAGACATCTGGAGCAGGATCTTATGAGGAGTACAAGATACCTGCAGTCTGGAGAAGACACCTTCACCCCTGAGACATCTGGAGCAGGATCTTATGAGGAGTACAAGATACCTGCAGTCTGGAGAAGACATCTTCACCCCTGAGACATCTGGAGCAGGATCTTATGAGGAGTACAAGATACCTGCAGTCTGGAGAAGACCTCTTCACCCCTGAGACATCTGGAGCAGGATCTTATGAGGAGTACAAGATACCTGCAGTCTGGAGAAGACATCTTCACCCCTGAGACATCTGGAGCAGGATCTTATGAGGAGGAGCCAAGATACCTGCAGTCTGGAGAAGACACCTTCACTCCTGAGACATCTGGAGCAGGATCTTATGAGGAGGAGCCAAAATACCTTCAGTCTGGAGAAGATATCTTCACCCCTGAGACATCTGGAGCAGGATCTTATGAGGAGGAGCCAAGATACCTTCAGTCTGGAGAAGACATCTTCACCCCTGAGACATCTGGAGCAGGATCTTATGAGGAGGAGCCAAGATACCTGTAGTCTGGAGAAGACATCTTCACCCCTGAGACATCTGGAGCAGGATCTTATGAGTACAAGATACCTGCAGTCTGGAGAAGACATCTTCACCCCTGAGACATCTGGAGCAGGATCTTATGAGGAGTACAAGATACCTGCAGTCTGGAGAAGACATCTTCACCCCTGAGACATCTGGAGGAGGATCTTATGAGGAATGGGCCAAGATACCTGCAGTCTGGAGAAGACACCTTCACACCTGAGACATCTGGAGCAGGATCTTATGAGGAGAAGCCAAGATACCTGCAGTCTGGAGAAGACACCTTCACCCCTGAGACATCTGGAGCAGGATCTTATGAGGAGTACAAGATACCTGCAGTCTGGAGAAGACACCTTCACCCCTGAGACATCTGGAGCAGGATCTTATGAGGAGGAGCCAAGATACCTGCAGTCTGGAGAAGACATCTTCACCCCTGAGACATCTGGAGCAGGATCTTATGAGGAGTACAAGATACCTGCAGTCTGGAGAAGACATCTTCACCCCTGAGACATCTGGAGCAGGATCTTATGAGGAGTACAAGATACCTGCAGTCTGGAGAAGACATCTTCACCCCTGAGACATCTGGAGCAGGATCTTATGAGGAGTACAAGATACCTGCAGTCTGGAGAAGACATCTTCACCCCTGAGACATCTGGAGCAGGATCTTATGAGGCCAAGATACCTGCAGTCTGGAGAAGACATCTTCACCCCTGAGACATCTGGAGCAGGATCTTATGAGGAGTACAAGATACCTGCAGTCTGGAGAAGACGCCTTCACCCCTGAGACATCTGGAGCAGGATCTTATGAGGAGTACAAGATGCCTGCAGTCTGGAGAAGACATCTTCACCCCTGAGACATCTGGAGCAGGATCTTATGAGGAGTACAAGATACCTGCAGTCTGGAGAAGACATCTTCACCCCTGAGACATCTGGAGCAGGATCTTATGAGGAGGAGCCAAGATACCTGTAGTCTGGAGAAGACATCTTCACACCTGAGACATCTGGAGCAGGATCTTATGAGGAGGAGCCAAGATACCTGTAGTCTGGAGAAGACATCTTCACCCCTGAGACATCTGGAGCAGGATCTTATGAGGAGTACAAGATACCTGCAGTCTGGAGAAGACATCTTCACCCCTGAGACATCTGGAGCAGGATCTTATGAGGAGGAGCCAAGATACCTGCAGTCTGGAGAAGACACCTTCACCCCTGAGACATCTGGAGCAGGATCTTATGAGGAGGAGCCAAGATACCTGCAGTCTGGAGAAGACACCTTCACCCCTGAGACATCTGGAGCAGGATCTTATGAGGAGGAGCCAAGATACCTGCAGTCTGGAGGTCATGTGACTCTGTGTGGGTTTGGGGGGAGGTCTCCATGGCCCCTGGACCAGTATACATATGGTTAATAATCACAAATATTTCTGTAAATATCAACAGAAGAATCTAACAATCTGCAATAACAAGACTGAGCGGCCCACAGACAGTGAAGTCATTGTCATCAAGTCTTCCCGTTACCGTGGTGACAATCTTACATTGTGGTCACATGGGGGGGATTATATAATAAATTACTATAAACAGAATGAAAACTCATTATAATCCAATCATCTGATAATTATACCAAATGCTGCACATCTCGTACCTTCACAGCATAGACGATTGCCTTCAGATGACCCCAAAGATAAAGGTCTAAGGGGGTGAGATCGGGAGACCTTGGGGGCCATTCAACCGGCCCACGACGACCAATCCACTCTCCAGGAAACTGCTCGGACCTGACACCCACAATGTAAGCAAGATGGTGACCACCACATTATGGGTGTCCGGTCCGAGCATTCCGAGAATCCAAAAGTGGGATTCAAAATGGCCGCCATGGTCACCCCCACTATGAGGGTTGTGACCACCCAGGACTGGACGCTGCCGGTAACATTTCCTCCGGCTGGGATCCGTCTTGTGTTGTATATAAGAGAAGATCCCACAGATGTTATTCATCCCCCTTAATCTGTTTATGACGGGTGGATTATAATCTGTAAAGCAGGAAGGTGTCTGTCGACTGGGGGGTCTCCGGGGGTCTCTGGGGTGGAATCTTCCTTCTTCTTAGTCCAAACGTTCAGACTAATCCTTACTTGGTCATGTGACATTTTTTTATTTTTATATTTTTATAAAATTTTTTATACATTGTTTTTTAATTATCACTTCTTTTTATTTCTTTTTTACTAATTCATGAATTTTCAAAGAACTTTTTAAGTCCTATAAATCCCGCGGTAAATTTCCGTAGCCCGCGCCGTCATCTGTTTTGCAGCATGCTAGTCCGGCCGTACTGAGACTGGACGTGGGCGTGCTGGGTACGTGCTGATCCGCTCAGTGTTTATAAGGCTGTCATTGTGGAGCTAGACGCCGCGCGCTGCTGCCAGACACCGTTAATGGGAGCTTGTTCGTCTCACCCGAAAACATCAACACGGTAAAGGGTGACTTATTGCTGCCGAGCGGCTGTGCCAGGGCTGCGGGTTTACTCCCTCCAGATGCTGCAAAACTACAACTCCAAGCATGCACGGACAGCCAACGGCTGTCCGGGCATGCGTGGAGTTGAAGTTTTGCAAAAGGGAAGCCATGATTTACCTTTCATGATCAGTGTGGAGCCTCTGGAGGAGGCAGACAGATGTTGTGCTGTCTGGACATGCTGAGAGTTGTAGTTTTGTAACCTCTTGAGGTCCACCTATAGACCACTAGGTCACCAGAGACTTATTAGTGTAATTCCCATTGGGTTCAAATCAAAGTCTTATTCCCATCTCTACTTCATGAATTGATGCCCTGGTGGGCCAGTGGTGCAGTATATGTTGCACCAAGTTCCTGTTAACCTAATGGTATCTAATATGTAAGTAGTGGAGGCCACTGCAATATACATCGTGACCAGTGTAAGTATACAGGAGTTCTCGCTGTAACCATAGTATATGCACTTATAGTCCCTGGTGGGCCAGTGGTTATCTTTAAAGCCTAATTCTGGAAGGCTGATAATACAGAATTATCTCTGGTAATGTTCTGTAGGCAACAAGAATATAGAATTTTTCTTATCAATGGGGCCACTTTAAATTATATATACCTCGGGACACCAGGGACTGTACATTGTATACATCACTGGAACACCAGGGACTGTACATTGTATATATCATTGGGACACCAGGGACTGTACATTGTATATATCATTGGGACACCAGGGACTGTACATTGTATATATCTGGGACACCAGGGACAGTACATTGTATACATCACTGGAACACCAGGGACTGTACATTGTATACATCACTGGGACACCAGGGACTGTACATTGTATACATCACTGGAACACCCGGGACTGTACATTGTATATATCTGGGACACCAGGGACAGTACATTGTATACATCACTGGAACACCAGGGACTGTACATTGTATACATCACTGGGACACCAGGGACTGTACATTGTATACATCACTGGAACACCAGGGACTGTACATTGTATACATCACTGGAACACCCGGGACTGTACATTGTATACATCACTGGGACACCAGGGACTGTACATTGTATACATCACTGGGACACCAGGGACAGTACATTGTATACATCACTGGAACACCAGGGACTGTACATTGTATACATCACTGGGACACCAGGGACTGTACATTGTATACATCACTGGAACACCAGGGACTGTACATTGTATACATCACTGGAACACCCGGGACTGTACATTGTATACATCACTGGGACACCAGGGACTGTACATTGTATATATCACTGGAACTGGGCATTGTGTGAGCCACCAGGGATTGTTCTTTGTAGATATACCTGGCACTAGGCCATGTTTGAGACACTTTTCCACCAGGGACTGTTCATCATATATTTCCCATTATGAAAGTACCTGGGCCACCAGGGAATGTACATGGTAGATGTCATTGTAACTGGGCATTGAGTGATCCACTGGACCAGCAGGGATTTTTTATAGCAGATACCACTGGGCCAGAAGAGATTGTACTTTTTAGATGTCATTGGAACTGAGCGTTATGTGAACCACTGGGCCACCAGGGACTGTACATGGCAGATAAAGCTGAACTGGGCATTGTGTGAGTCACCAGGGATTGTACTTTGTAAATGTATTTGGAACTAAGCAATGAGTGAGCCACTATGCCACCAGGGACTGTTAATCGTAGATATCACTATAACTGAGTATTGTGTAGGCCACCAGGGACTTTACATTGTAGATGTCATTGTAACTGGGCATTGTGTGAGCTACTGGACCAGCAGGGACTGTACATAGCAGATACCACAGGACCAGCAGGGACTGTACATAGCAGATACCACTGGACCAGCAGGGACTGTACATAGCAGATACCACAGGACCAGCAGGGACTGTACATAGCAGATACCACTGGACCAGCAGGGACTATACATAGCAGATACCACAGGACCAGCAGGGACTGTACATAGCAGATACCACTGGACCAGCAGGGACTGTACATAGCAGATACCACAGGACCAGCAGGGACTGTACCTAGCAGATACCACAGGACCAGCAGGGACTGTACATAGCAGATACCACAGGACCAGCAGGGACTGTACATAGCAGATACCACTGGACCAGCAGGGACTGTACATAGCAGATACCACTGGACCAGCAGGGACTGTACATAGCCGATACCACTGGACCAGCAGGAACTGTACATAGCAGATACCACAGGACCAGCAGGGACTGTACATAGCAGATACCACTGGACCAGCAGGGACTGTACATAGCAGATACCACTGGACCAGCAGGGACTGTACATAGCAGCAGATATCACTGGACCAGCAGGGACTGTACATAGCAGATACCACTGGACCAGCAGGAACTGTACATAGCACCAGATATCACTGGACCAGCAGGGAGTGTACATAGCAGATACCACTGGACCAGCAGGGACTGTACATAGCAGATACCACAGGACCATCAGGGACTGTACATAGCAGATACCACTGGGCCAGCAGGGACTGTACATAGCCGATACCACAGGACCAGCAGGGAGTGTACATAGCAGATACCACTGGACCAGCAGGGACTGTACATAGCAGATACCACAGGACCAGCAGGGACTATACATAGCAGATACTACTGGACCAGCAGGGACTGTACATAGCAGATACCACTGGATCAGCAGGGACTGTACATAGCAGATACCACAGGACCAGCAGGGACTATACATAGCAGATACTACTGGACCAGCAGGGACTGTACATAGCAGATACCACTGGATCAGCAGGGACTGTACATAGCAGATACCACTGGATAACCAGGGCACATCCAGCCCTTGGGCACGTATAGTGTTCGGTCTCCTTTAAGCCCCCCCCATTAGATAGATTTTCTCCTGTACAGACGCCGCTCGGCTCTACCAGCCGGGTAATGAGCTCAGCCGGAGAATCACAGACGCAGCAACAGCTGAAAGTGAAATTCAGAGAGAGGAAACATCTGCTCCTGTTTGCGATAAATTAAAGTATTAAGTAGGAGATGCTCTAATTAGCTGGAGAAATTAGCATAAATAAATAAATACGATGATATCACCGCGCTCCGAAACTCGCTACCGGAAAGGGCAATGTGACCTGATCCTTATACCGAAAAGCCATTAGTACCAGAACGTGTATCACCATAATAAAGGAAGGGGACAAGATGAACAGTAGGGGGCAGTCAATGGGATCACCTATACAAGTGTGGGTTGTGGTGTTTTTTTTAAATTTTTTATCCTATTTCCCGTCAGATCTTTTCTATGGAATGAGGGTAAAATGTAATTTTATCAGTTTGGTATTGGCTGCTATACATTTGTTTAGGAAAAGTTTATAATACACTATGTATTTTATGTACTGAAATATGCCCAATAGAATGTTCTCTGTATCAGACAGGAATTAAAATGTTCTATGTATCAGATGGGGATTAGAATGCTCTCTGTATCAGATGGGGATTAGAATGTTCTCTGTATCAAATGATTAGAATGTTCCCTGTATCAGATAGGGATTAGAATGCTCGCTGTATCAGATGGGGATTAGAATGCTCTCTGTATCAGATAGGGATTAGAATGTTCTCTGTATCAGATGATTAGAATGCTCTCTATCAGATGGGGATTAGAATGTTCTCTGTATTAGAATGGGATTAGAATGCTCTCTGTATCAGATGGGGATTAGAATGCTCTCTGTATCAGATGGGGATTAGAATGCTCTCTGTATCAGATGGTGATTAGAATGCTCTCTGTATCAGATAAGGATAAGAATGTTGTCTGTATCAGATGATTAGAATGCTCTCTGTATCAGATGGGGATTAGAATGTTCTCTGTATCAGATGATTAGAATGCTCTCTGTATCAGATGGGGATTAGAATGTTATCTGTATCAGATGATGATTAGAATGTTCTCTGTATTGGATGGCGATTAGAATGTTCTCTGTATCAGATGGCGATTAGAATACTCTCTGTATCATATGGGAATTAGAATGTTCGCTGTTGATATGATTGTACCTGATATCAGCATTGTGATGCACATAACCATATTTGTATCAGATGGGGATTAGAATGCTCTTTGTATCAAATGGGGATTAGAATGCTCTCTGTATCAGATGGGGATTAGAATGCTCTCTGTATCAAATGGGAATTAGAATGTTCACTGTATCAGATGGGGATTAGAATGCTCTCTGTATCAGATGGGGATTAGAATGCTCTCTGTATCAAATGGGAATTAGAATGTTCACTGTATCAGATGGAGATTATAATGTTCTCTGTATCAGATGGGGATTAGAATGCTCTCTGTATCAGATGGGGATTAGAATGCTCTCTGTATCAAATGGGAATTAGAATGTTCTCTGTATCAGGTGATGATTAGAATGTTCTCTATATTTGATGAAGATTAGCATGCTCTCTGTATTGGATGGGGATTAGAATGTTCTCTGTATCAGATGGGGATTGGAATGTTCTCTGTATCGGATGGGGATTAGAAAGCTCTCTGTATCAGATGGGGATTGGAATGTTCTCTGTATCGGATGGGGATTGGAATGCTCTCTGTATCAGATGATTAGAATGCTCTCTGTATCGGATGGGGATTAGAATGCTCTCTGTATCAGATGATTAGAATGCTCTCTGTATCAGATGGGGATTGGAATGCTTTCTGTATCGGATGGGGATTGGAATGCTCTCTGTATCGGATGGGGATTGGAATGCTCTCTGTATCGGATGGGGATTGGAATGCTCTCTGTATCGGATGGGGATTGGAATGTTCTCTGTATCGGATGGGGATTGGAATGTTCTCTGTATCGGATGGGGATTGGAATGTTCTCTGTATCGGATGGGGATTGGAATGTTCTCTGTATCGGATGGGGATTGGAATGCTCTCTGTATCGGATGGGGATTAGAATGCTCTCTGTATCGAATGGGGATTAGAATGCTCTCTGTATCAGATAAGGATTACAATGAGTTGTGTATCAGAATTGAAATATCACACACTGATCACTCATTAGAGTGCTCTTTGCTTAGAATGTTTCACTACAACACAAGTTCTTCGTAATATTTCCCAATTATTTAGAATGTTCTTGGGATTTGTCTTTTTGATTTGATGGAACCTGAAATCAGCATTGTGATGCACATAACCATATTTAGATGTGTAAAGTTTTCTTCTATAGAGAAAGCTAACGATTTCCTTTTTCGTGTTTTAGTGGCAGAGTGTGTGGTACGACATCACATGACTGGTAGAATGCTCTTCCGTAGAATGCTCTGTTTATTGTGAACTGGTCATTAGAATGTTGTATGTAATGTTATATCCAAACCTGACCATCAGTGGTGCAGCGAAAGGGGGTCTCAGAGGCCCTTCACACTAAGGCTGACTGCAGCTCCTTGACACAGAGCAGCCTCTCACGACTCCTCCCCTTTTCTCCTGACCCCTCCTCCTGGGCTCTTCTCTCTGTGTTCGGAGGAATCTCTTAAGCTCTGGAGTGCATGACACAGGGGGAGGGGTCAGAGTTGGGGGAGGAGCCAGGATAGGCAGGTCCTGCCGTGTCAGGCAGCAGAGGTGAAGGTCACTTACCAGAGAGCTGTGTGATCAGTCACATGGGAGGAGTCAGACACCAGGAATGCAGTCAGGAGTGTAGAGCAGGCAGCACAGGCTCTGTAACACTGCATGACACACACATTATATACTACAAATGTGCGCACACATAGCTCTGCTACATCTCAGCTTGTTGTGTAGTCTGTTTAATTTGTAAGCTGGAGCTGTGAGGCTGCATTGGGGGATTTTAGTCATGTTTTCCACTCTCTGTATCTAATCTCATCATGTGTGATACGTTTTACAGGGCTATATCTAAGCCTACCGTGTGTGATACTCTCTGCTAAGACCTTTTCTCCACTTCTGGCGGCTCCTCCAGTGGTCGCTGCATTTGTGGGTTTGCTTTAGGAATCTTGGGTAACCAAACATCTTACTGGAGTTATATCCTTCAAAGCCGACCAAAAACCCCTGAAGAGGGAGAAGAATCTCTGCAGTCTAAGGAGTTCAATGGCCTAAAGTGAATGTAACTATGTAACGAAACTGCCACTGCGAGGAACCACTCCAAACCGAAATATACTGCAAAAAGAGTGTACACCCCACAATACACACCCCAAATCTAATCTACAAACCGAAATATACTGCAAAAAGAGTGTACACCCCACAATACACACCCCAAATATAATCTATAGCCAGAAATATACTACAAAAAGAGGGTACACCGCACAGTACACACCCCAAATATAATCTACAAACCAAAATATACTGAAAAAAGTGTGCACCCCACAATACACACCCCAAATATAATCTACAGACCGAAGTATACTACAAAAAGAAGGTACACTGGAAAGTACACACCCCAAATATAATCTACAGCCAGAAATATACTACAAAAAGATGGTACACCGCACAGTACACACCCCTAAATATAATCTACAGACAGAAATATACTACAAAAAGAGGGTACACTGGAAAGTACACACCCCCAAATATAATCTACAGACCAAAATATACTACAAAAAGAGGACCGCACAGTACACACCCCTAAATATAATCTACAGACCAAAATATACTACAAAAAGAGGGGACACCGGAAAGTACACACCCCAAATATAATCTACAGACTGAAATATACTACAAAAAGAGGGTACACCGCACAGTACACCCCCCCCCCAAATATAAACTACAGACAGAAATATACTACAAAAAGAGGGTACACCAGAAAGTACACCCCCCCAAATATAATCTACAGACTGAAATATACTACAAAAAAGGGTACACCGGAAAGTACACCCCCCCCCCCAAATATAATCTACAGACTGAAATATACTACAAAAAGAGAGTACACCGCACAGTAAACACCCCAAATATAATCTACAGACCAAAATATACTACAAAAAGAGTGTACACCGGAAAGTACACACCCCAAATATAATCTACAGACCAAAATATACTACAAAAAGAGGGTACACCGCACACTACACACCCCTAAATATAATCTACAGAACAAAATATACTACAAAAAGAGGGTACACTGGAAAGTACACCCCCCAAATATAATCTACAGACTAAAATATACTACAAAAAGAGGGTACACCGCACACTACACACCCCTAAATATAATCTACAGAACAAAATATACTACAAAAAGAGGGTACACCGCACAATACACACCCCAAATATAATCTACAGACAGAAATATACTACAAAAAGAGGGTACACCGGAAAGTACACACCCCAAATATAATCTACAGACTGAAATATACTACAAAAGGAGGGTACACCGCACAGTACACATCCCTAAATATAATCTACAGAACAAAATATACTACAAAAAGAGGGTACACCGCACAGTACGCACCCCCAAATATAATATACAGACAGAAATATACTGAAAAAAGAGTGTGCACCCCACAATACACACCCCAAATATAATCTACAGACCGAAATATACTACAAACAGAGGGTACACCGCACAATACACACACCAAATATATTCTACAGAGCATACAGGAGACAGTATTATAGTAGTTCTATTCTTCTATATAGGGGCAGTATTATAGTAGTTATATTCTTGTATATAGGAGGCAGTATTATAGTAGTTATATTCTTGTATATAGGAGCAGTATTATAGTAGTTATATTCTTGTATATAGGGGGCAGTATTATAGTAGTTATATTCTTGTATATAGGAGGCAGTATTATAGTAGTTATATTCCTGTATATAGGAGCAGTATTATAGTAGTTATATTATTGTATATAGGAGCAGTATTATAGTAGTTATAGTCTTGTATATAGGAGCAGTATTATAGTAGTTATATTCTTGTATATAGGAGCAGTATTATAGTAGTTATATTCTTGTATATAGGGGCAGTATTATAGTAGTTATATTCTTGTATATAGGAGCAGTATTATAGTAGTTATATTCTTGTATATATGAGGCAGTATTATAGTAGTTATATTCTTGTATATAGGAACAGTATTATAGTAGTTATATTCTTGTATATAGGAGACAGTATTATAGTAGTTATATTCTTGTATATATAGGAGCAGTATTATAGTAGTTATATTCTTGTATATAGGAGACAGTATTATAGTAGTTATATTCTTGTATATAGGAGGCAGTATTATAGTAGTTATATTCTTGTATATAGGAGCAGTATTATAGTAGTTATATTCCTGTATATAGGAGACAGTATTATAGTAGTTATATTCTTGTATACAGGAGCAGTATTATAGTATTTATATTCTTGTATATAGGAGCAGTATTATAGTAGTTATATTCTTGTATATAGGAGGCAGTATTATAGTAGTTATATTCTTTTATATAGGAGCAGTATTATAGTAGTTATATTCTTGTATATAGGAGCAGTATTATAGTAGTTATATTCTTTTATATAGGAGCAGTATTATAGTAGATATATTCTTGTATATAGGAGCGGTATATAATGACTATAATATATTTTCTTAGCCCCTCCCCTGGTTACAGGTGTTTAGCGTTTTGGCATTTTGTTACCCTGAGACTATGGTAGTTGTCATTCTCGTTGTTGTTGTTGTTGTTTTTGTGGTTGATCAGGTTCTTGGATCTGTCTTCCGTGTTGAATATATATATATATATATATAAATACTATCGTCGCCCGGTGAATAATCTCCATGGTGACTAGCTTCTCAGACACTCTACGATGCTGCTGAACTCTTGGACACAGAAAGTCAGAAAACCATAGAAACCAAATATTATTCTGTCATTTCTGAACATAGAATGGAGGATGAAGGAAGTGTGAAAGCAGAAGTCGTCATGTCCTCTGGAGGCCGGAGCCCACCGCACACGTCAGGACCTCCGAAACTCCAACTATTCAACCTTTCATGTACTTGGCTCCTGGTTTATGATATTTTTCTATTCTAGAGGTGATATTAGACGGTGACTATTACTGCGCCCTGTATATTGGCATAACATGCTGCTTACTAGTGTCCATAATGGAGAATAGAGGGTTCCAATGTAAATGTGGTTGGGTTGGGGGACATTTCTTGGGTCTAGTACTAATGTTCTCCAGTCTGGTGACCTGGACGTCCTCCGTATTACCGGGACTCCTGCAATGCATCGCAGCATATCGTGCTCTGTAAGGGTCGAGGACCAGCAGGGCGATCCACTGTAACCCATGGTCCAGGTCATAGGAAAAACCAAAATGTGCCCATATTACGCTTGCCTGAGCTTACCCTGGAAGTGATCACTTTACTCCGATGACCTCATCAGTCATGTGATTGCGCCACATATTCCAGCCGGCCTCCTGTCACTGTGATGTCATTCTTCCTTCCTGCGGGGTTTCCTTTGTTGATACACAAGCCACAAATGGATGGAGTTAGATAATGGAGAAGAAATATCTGTAAGAACTAGATGCCCGCTCTCCATTCACCGCCATCTGGGGTATGGATGATCATACTGTTACATAATGTTAAATGTCGGAGGGAAATTAATGTCCCTGAACCCCTCATCCCTTCTCTAGAAAAGCAACTAGAGAAAATTTACAGCCTATGATAAATGTCCTTAAGGAGTAGTCAATGGTGGACCCCAACATGGCCCGGTTGTCAGGCTAGTCTTTGATCAGCCATGTTTTTAGGATAGGGGAAGAAGCTGAAGAGTCAAAGTATCTTCAACCACCTTGGTTTCCTCCTTCCATTACTCATACCTCCTAGAAGACAAAAAAGGGGGTCCTTAAAGGGATACTCCACTCCTAGACATCTTATCCCCTATCCAAAGAATATAAGATGTCTGATATTCGCTCCGTGCCAGATGACTGGCAATGCAGGACAGAGGCTCATGACGTCATGGTCATGCCTGCTTGTGATGTCACGGCCACGCCCCCTCAATGCAAGTCCATGGCAGGGTGTGTGACGGCAGTCACGCCCCCTCCCATAGACTTGCATTAAGGGGGCATGGCCGTGATGTCACGAGCGGGGCGCAGCAATGCCGTCATGAGCCTCTGGTGCTGCACCCGACGCTCTAAACGAACGCCGGGTGCAGAAGGTAGATAGCGGGGGTCCCCAGTGGCAGGATCCCCTCGATCAGACATCTTATCCCCTTTCCTTCTATCCTTTCAACAGGGGATTAGATGTTAGGGGCAGAGTACCCCTTTAAGATCATTGGGATTGAAATTCAGGACTCTCTCACCTTGGTTTTCATCATTGGGTTGATGCCATTTCATTCCATGTAGTTAAGTCCACTATAAAATTCTCTGGGTGTAGGTGACCTGGATATGACAATGAAACATGTCCTATACGACCAAGTCCTAAATCTCCAGCTGGCCTTGAAGAGCACCATACGAGGGTCCCAGGTCTTGGAGCGTTCTTGTAGGCGGTGTTACCTGGTGGTGTAATCTAGTGAAGCTGCACTATTCCACGGTGACACCTCTTTATTTTCCCTAGTGCTTAGTTCCTGCCTCCTTGTAAACCTCTCGTCCTTCTTATAAACAAGTAACTTACAGAGTACGGCCTGCGGTGCTCCAGGAAGGAAACCGGATGGTATTGTTTTGTGTATACAAGTCATCTCCTGCGCCCTACAGCTTCCTGATGGCCTCTATTGTCAGCCTCTAATATATTGTCCTCCCGCTGTGGGAGAGGATTACTGAGGCTTTCTCCACACTCTCCCATACGATCCTCCCCATCGTTCTCATGGTCACTGATACTCCAAATCTATTAGGGGGCGTCCACCATAGATGTTCCGTATCATCAAACAGTAAGTTATATATAGACTATTTTATTCTGTGAGGATATTAGATGGCGCAGATATGGGATGGGCCGTATATATAGGATGGTCGCAGATATGGGATGGGCTGTATATATAGGATGGCCGCAGATATGGGATGAGCCGTATATATAGGATGGCTGCAGATATGGGATGGGCCGCAGATATGGGATGAGCCGTATATATAGGATGGTCGCAGATATGGGATGGGCCATATATATAGGATGGCCGCAGATATGGGATGGGCGGTATATATGGGATGGCCGCAGATATGGGATGAGCTGTATATATAGGATGGCTGCAGATATGGGATGGGCCGCAGATATGGGATGAGCCGTATATATAGGATGGCCGCAGATATGGGATGGGCCATATATATAGGATGGCCGCAGATATGGGATGGGCGGTATATATGGGATGGCTGCAGATATGGGATGGGCCGCAGATATGGGATGGGCCCAGATATGGGATGGGCTGTATATATATAGGATGGCCTCAGATATGGGATGGGCCACAGATATGGGATGGGCGGTATATATAGGATGGCGCAGATATGGGATGGGCCGCAGAAATGGGATGGATGGTATACGGATGCTGGACATTATTCTATTTATATGGGATAGATGGTATATGGATGTTGGACATAATTCTATGGATATGGGATAGATGGTATACGGATGCTGGACATTATTCTATGTATATGGGATAGATGGTATACGGATGTTGGACATTATTCTATGGATATGGGATAGATGGTTTACGGATGCTGGACATTATTCTATGTATATGGGATAGATGGTATATGGATGTTGGACATTGGTCTATGGCTATGGGATAGATGGTATACGGATGTTGGATATTGTTCTATGGATATGGGATAGATGGTATACGGATGTTGGACATTGGTCTATGGCTATGGGATAGATGGTATACGGATGTTGGACATTGGTCTATGGATATGGGATAGATGGTATACGGTTGTTGGACATTATTCTATGGATTTGGGATAGATGGTATACGGATGTTGGGATTGGATAGTCGGTACAGTCATACAGATGTTCTCGGTTCATATGGAATATATTTTGTCTCTGCCCTGAGGACATGAGGAAGAGGCGACCATTCAGACTACAGAGCGCCCTCACATCCTCCTCATTGGGGTCTTTGTAGACTTCTAGGGTCTGGGCTCATGTCCAGGGTCATGTACTACAATCCTTTCTTTCTTCTCCCCTAAAACTTGACCACAAGTATCTTCTGTGACCAGACATTGTGTCCTCCATATGATCTAAGCGGCTGTGCAGACTGGAGTGTTGGGGGGGGGGACATGGTCGTCTTGGCTCTTCCTCTAATTGACAAAAGTCTGAATGAAGGTTTAGAATTGGTCGTCGATGGGCAGGAAAGAGTCACCCGGATTGCTCCATCCATCGAGAGCTGCCATTCTACTGGTGGAGTCATTTCCTGACCAAACATCCTTATTCCGATCCCTGCTCAGAGGTGATGCAAAGCTGAGACAGTCCAGGACGGGGATACATCTGAGGAGCCCACAACACATGGTAAGGAACAGCCCTGGCCCCTGAGGAGGATGTGGCCCCTGAGGATGATGTGGCCCCTGAGGTGGATGATGTGGCCCCTGAGGAGGATGTGGCCCCTGAGCTGGGACTAGGGATGTTTTTTTCACTTAGGACATTGTGAGATTTTTGCTTTTAGCTAATGTGGCCCCGTTCAGGCTTAAGAGTTCCTGGGCGCCTAATTGTTCGTTGTGCTGATAACTGGTGCTCGGGTCATACTCCCATGGAGTTTACAATTTTTCATATTAATTTCACCACCGGGTGGAGCTATTTTATTGCATGCTGTGTTATTGCTAATTCCTGGTGCACCAATGATAATATGGCAAACTATAATGCCTTAAACTGGGCTGCAGTAACCCATTCAGCTTTTATTTTTGTTCAATCCCCCCGCCCCCACTCCCCTTACCAAATTTACTTTCACTTTTCTCTGTAAAAATGATGTTAAGTTTCAAGAGGTTCACAGGCATTAGAAAAACCTAGCAGCTTTCTTTCAGAAGCAGCGCCACACCTGTCCTCAGGTTGTGTGTGGTATTGCAGCTCACTTCTATTTGTGTATAAGTGAGTGATGTGGGATGGCGCACAATATTGGGAGGATAAAGCTGTGTGATGGTGGCGCTCCATCCGCTCTCACTACATCCCCATCGTGTGGTTCCTTCTGTGCCCTGCAGTGTAAGTGACAATAACTACGACACCAGGAGCCTCTGCCAACACCGCCACGTAACCTATTATACTGCACAACAACATCCCTTCCAAGTGAAAGTGAGAAATGTTATTGTAATGTTGTGTGTAACTGCGAAGTGATTCACTTGTCCGAATGACAGCGCAAAATAATGCAGGAAATCCTAAAGGGCGAAGAACCCGGCCGTGACGGTATAACCTGGGTATACAGCGGGTAAAGGATATATATAAGATATATAGTGATATGGACCATGCTGTATATACTGTATATACTGTATATGTTGTTAGATTCTTGTATCATTGTGTATAACGCTGCATGCTCCTATGTTCTCCTGTTATTTATTCATACCCCTCCTGTAGACATTGCAGTGATGGTATTACCAGGATTCTTTTTTCCTTCCCCCTTAATCCAGCAGAATTTATGTAGCCAGAGACACTGAGCCACATTACAGATCTGTCCAGCGGGCACCTTCCTTCTCCATAATTATGAAGTCTCCTTTTTTTTTTTTTGCTATAAAAGTTTTTGTGTATTTTATGCAGAGTTAAAGAGAAATAGGCTTTATTTAACTTCTATAATACTGCTCTTATATACGGTACAAGAATATATCTACTATAATACTGCTCTTATATACAAGAATATAACTACTATAATACTGCTCCTATATATACAAGAATATAACTACTATAATACTGCTCCTATATACAAGAATATATCTACTATAATACTGCTCCTATATACAAGAATATAACTACTATAATACTGCTCCTATATACAAGAATATAGCTACTATAATACTGCTCCTATATACAAGAATATAACTACTATAATACTGCTCCTATATACAAGAATATAACTACTATAATACTGCTCCTATATACAAGAATATAACTAATATAATACTGCTCTTATATACAAGAATATAACTACTATAATACTGCTCCTATATATACAAGAATATAACTACTATAATACTGCTCTTATATACAAGAATATAACTACTATAATACTGCTCTTATATACAAGAATATAACTACTATAATACTGCTCCTATATATACAAGAATATAACTACTATAATACTGCCTCCTATATAGAAGAATACAACTACTATAATACTGCTCCCTATATACAAGAATATAACTACTATAATACTGCTCCTATATACAAGCATATAACTACTATAATACTGCTCCTATATACAAGAATATTACTATAATACTGCTCCTATATACAAGAATATAACTACTATAATACTGCCTCCTATATACAAGAATATAACTACTATAATACTGCTCCTATATACAAGAATATAACTACTATACTACTGCTCCTATATACAGGAATATAACTACTATAATACTGCTCCTATATACAAGAATATAACTACTATAATACTGCCTCCTATATACAAGAATATAACTACTATAATACTGCTCCTATATACAAGAATATTACTACTATAATACTGCTCCTATATACAAGAATATAACTACTATAATACTGCCCCAAATATACAAGAATATAACTACTATAGTACTGCTCCTATATACAAGAATATAACTACTATAGTACTGCTCCTATATACAAGAATATAACTACTATAATACTGCTCCTATGTACAAGAATATAACTACTATAATACTGCTCCTATATACAAGAATATAACTACTATAATACTGCTCCTATATACAAGAATATAACTACTATAATACTGCTCCTATATACAAGAATATAACTACTATAATACTGCCTCCTATATACAAGAATATAACTACTATAATACTGCTCCTATATACAAGAATATAACTACTATAATACTGCTCCTATATACAAGAATATATCTACTATAATACTGCTCCTATATACAAGAATATAACTACTATAATACTGCTCCTATATACAAGAATATATCTACTATAATACTGCTCCTATATACAAGAATATAACTACTATAATACTGCTCCTATATACAAGAATATAACTACTATAATACTGCTCCTATATACAAGAATATATCTACTATAATACTGCTCCTATATACAAGAATATAACTACTATAATACTGCTCCTATATACAAGAATATAACTACTATAATACTGCTGAGGGCTGCTTCTCTCATATTTAAGCCCCACCCAGGCTTTCCAGCACTTCCAGCAAAAGGTCAATAGATTTTTCCAAGTCTGGATGCAAAGTTACGCATTAAGCTTAAAATTCTTGAGCAGAGCAAAGGAGATGGCGGTGTAAAGAATAGTAGGATGGGGTGCACCCACTCAGGAGGGTGGGTTGGTGGGGGACACCATTGCTGGGACACGGCCTGCTTATGGTATAATGTATATCCACTGGAGACCATGTAGAGTGTTCAGGAAGGACATTCCCCTTTGTCGCACCCGGCTGAGCTCCTCCTAGAGTGTGAGACGTGACGGTCACATGTGGAGTTGTCACTGTCAGAGGTTGAAGGGTCGTGTCTCACGTTCTCATGGTTGCCACTATTTTTACATTTCATTTTATCTGTTCCATTTCTCGAATTATTATGGTTGTTCTAGCTGCCGACCGTTTTTAGGGCCAAGGGTTTTATCAAGAGGTTAAACAAGTAACTGGGCCACACATTATTGACCATTATTGAAATGGACCCAATACTTATCTCGGGACAACCCTCCCTCTGCAGCAGAGCATTCATCTAGGCCTTAAAGGGGTACTCAGGTGGAAAACCATTTATTTTTTTTAAATCTACCGGTGCCGTGAAGTTAAACAGATTTATAAATTACTTCTTTAAAAAAATCTTTATCCTTCCAGTACTTTTTAGCAGCTGTATGCTACAGAAGAAATTCTTTTCCTTTTGAACTTCTTTTATGTCTTGTCCACAGTGCTCTCTGCTGACACCTGATGCCTGTATCAGGAACTGTTCAGAGCAGGAGAAAATCCCCATAGCAAACCTATGCTTCTCTGGACAGTTCCGGACACGGACAGAGGTGTCAGCAGAGAGCACTGTGGACAAGACAAAAAAGAAATTCAAAAAGAAAATAATTTCCTCTGTAGCATACAGCTGCTAAACTGTACTGGAGGGATAAAGATTTTTTAATAGAAGTAATTTACAAATCTGTTTATCTCTCTGGCACCAGTTCATTTAACTAAAAAATTAGTTTTCCACCAGAGTACCCTTTTAACTGGATGAGATGATGTCCATGAGGGTTTAGCCTTGGTCTTTTGATCCTCCTTCCTCTTTGGCCGGTCTTTATTTCCGAGGTCACATGACAATGGTGAGAGGGTCATTTTTTAATTCCAAACTTTTGACAGGAACATTTTTCAGTTTCCTGTCATAATTATCTCTGTAAATTTTCATCATGTTACTATATAAGGATGGTGACCGGTCTAATAAACAGAACTTAACATGGCCACGTGAGGACACCTTGTGGGCAGTAAACGGAAACTAACATGGACCCTCGTGAAGAGCCACGTGAGGACACCTTGTGGGCAGTAAACAGAAAATAACATGGACCCTCATGAAGAGCCACGTGAGGACACCTTGTGGGCAGTAAACAGAAACTAACATGGACCCTCATGAAGAGCCGTGTGAGAACACCTTGTGGGCATTAAACAGAACATAACATGGACCCTCTTGAAGAGCCGCAAGAGGACACCTTGTGGGCACTAAACGAAACATAACATGGACCCTCGTGTAGAGCCGCGAGAGGACACCTTGTGGGCAGTAAACAAAACATCACATGGACCCTCGTGAAGAACCGCAAGAGGACACCTTGTGGGCAGTAAACAGAACATAACATGGACCCTCGTGAAGAGCCGCAAGAGGACACCTTGTAGGCACTAAACAAAACATAACATGGACCCTCGTGAAGAGCCGCGTGAGGACACCTTGTGGGTAGTAAACAGAACCTAACATGGACGCTCATGAAGAACCACATGAGGACACCTTCTGCGTCGTAAACAGAACATAACATGGACCCTCGTGAAGAGCCACGAGAGGACACCTTGTGGGCAGTATACAAAACATCACATGGACCCTCGTGAAGAGCCGCGTGAGGACACCTTGTGGGTAGTAAACAGAACCTAACCTGGACCCTCATGAAGAACCACGTGAGGACACCTTGTGGGTAGTAAGCAGAACCTAACATGGACCCTCATGAAGAACCATGTGAGGACACCTTGTGCGTCGTAAACAGAACATAACATGGACCCTCGTGAAGAGCCCTTCAGGACAATAGTCTGGCTCTTAATTGAAAAAAAAAAAGACATCTGAAAGGTCAGCGACTACGGGAATGGCACAGATCACATAATAAGCTGCAAGAGAAGCAAGGATGGTTTAACCATTTCATTCCAGATGCTTGGTAAAAGAGCATTTCTGTACATTATCTGTTGACTAAGGGGGCGCTCTGATTCACAGCATGCGACCACAAACCTTCAGCTTGTAATAACCCCCTAAATTGGTGGGAAACGTCTGAACATTGATGGGAGTTTGGTTAGTTAGGACTCCCCCCCCCCCCCCCCCCCCACTACATGACAGCTAAAATTAAGGTCTTATAGCTACAAAAGTGTCTGTGGAAACAACGTTGACTACAGCAGCGTACCATCAATGTGCCACCATCTGTGTTCCACTATCAATGTCTTGCCATCAATATTCCACCAATGTCTGTCAATAAGCCACCATCTTGGTCCCACTATCTGTGTCCAACCATCATAGCACTGATGAATCTGAGACTACACATGTGTGACCTTGAAGATGTCAGAGATTTAGATACATGACCAAGTGTAGCTGCCGCCTCCTTCTGAGAATCCCCCCCCCCCCCCATCACCACCACCACAAATGAGGCCAAGAGTGGACTTCCTTGGAGTGAGCCCATCTTGCTTCATGTTTACAGTCTGTGTGGGATACTTCAGTGAACAAACATCTGGACCATGTCAGTACCTCCTGTAGTGTGAGACTCAACTTCTCCTCGAAGGATTGGCCAAGACAATAAGCTTTCGAATGATATTGCTCAGGCGCCATATTCATGCCAGCCTCCCATCAGTGATAGTCAGGAGGTCTGGACTCTCTCCAGCTCACCATCTCAGTAGCCCAGGAGACCTCATTAGATGTTCCCAGTTCCCTTAATCGCCCTTTCATCCACCTCTGTTCCTCAGAGACACATGGCTCTAATCTAGGGTTTGGCATCCAGTCTGCGTTGTCTGCCAGAGATCGTGAAGGATTGAGGAGATGTTTGTGTCTTGTTCTGTTTCTTTTCGCTCGTGTCGGAATGAGAATAGTTTTGGGACCCCGGGACCTGATTGTGGGACCCTACAATGAGCCAAAAAACGTTACGTGGTTGACATTGCTGTATGGGGGGACGTGAAACCTTAATATCAATGTTTCTTCTTCTGGAGATGTGGTACCAAAAAGTCACTCTCAAGGTCACGTACCAGAAAATAGATCATTGTGGCCCCCAGGAGAAGAAATTAACCCTAAGCTAGCCTGTAATTCTCCCCCTGCCCCATCGATACCCTACTTTTCTCTATAAATGGGCTAAGTCTTGGAATGGAGAAGGTTTTTGAGGCCTTAGCAGACGATCTCAGGCTCATGTCTAAGGCACCTTGAGCTTTGTAGACCCCCAGACAGCATGAAATCTATATACCCCTATTATTTTGAGCCTTACAGGCAGCTCATTGACACTGAGAAGACGATTTGATACAATATCACTTTCTCACAGGGTTTGACATCAGGAAATTGTGTATTTTTCTTCTCACTTCTTTCTGGTTTCGTTGTCTCCAACCTATTTTCATGGAGATTCCATTATCCGTAGGCCTTTACAACCGGAAAACTCTTTGATCCAGACATAAAAGGCCCAGTAAATAAAAGGCTTTCCCCGGGCGCCCACCATCTCACACGTCACATTTTCTCGTTTTTTTTTCTTCATCAGGTTTGTGAGCGAATCCGCCTCTCGCTGTCACCAGATCTGTAAATGAGCGATATCAAAAGACTCGAAAATAGAAGCGCATGGTGAGTACGAGGAGATGACGTCGTTGTCATGGAGATGCCTACCGTATCTGCATATAACAGTATACTGTGTACAGTCACCAGGAAATCACTAATCGTTTCCTCCGCGAACAGAAACATCAGCCACTGCGTCGTCCTCTCCGTATGGTCTTCATCCATTTAGGAAGATACTTGAATAATCCCCCATGTTGCTTAGAGATCCCACATGACCCCAACCCCCCCCCCCCGGCTCCTTCTATCTTCAGGTATCAGTCCTCACTTCACTTCTAAAATTCTACTCACAAACCAGAAAGAGGGGATTATTGGTTCCTGATGTGCTGGAAAGAAGAATACTTAGGGTAAAATCCTGGTTTTCAGATAGTGGGTGGAGCTATGCAATTTAATGATGATGATAAAAATATGTAATGAGTAACAAAAAAATCATTATGTATTTAATAATAGCATATTAAAAAATAAAATATCTTTATTAAAAAATTAAAAATATTTTAATTAACTAATTTGAATTAACAATGCATTATTATTATAATCTAAAAATATTGTATTACATATTTTAAATAATATTATTATTATGACTATTATTTGTAATAAAAAATAATATAACAAAATATTTAGTATTTTATTAAATATTCTATTTATAAAAATTAAAAATAATTATACCATTTAAAAATGATTATTAATAATAATAATAATAATAATAGTTTTTTATTAAATGTAAGTAGTAATGTATTATTCCAGTAAATGGTCCTGTAGCGTCCAGCTCCTTCTTCCATATTTTATTATTATTATGTTATTATTCCTGTGTCAGTCTTTACTGCGCTTGTATTCTGTTCATTAGCCACATGTAAGGTTATAGGTCCCTGCAGTGCACAGCATTGTGGGAAGATGCAGGAAATAAGGTTATATCACTAATAATCGCATTTACTCAGAATTCATGCACAACAATTTGGATTTTGGGTGGGGCTTACTATTGACAGGCGGGGCTAAAAACAGAAATAGGGAGTGGCTTAAAGTATCTCGCCAAGTGTTTGGCTGCTGCATACCTACAGCTCCCAGCATGCCTTTGGCTGGACGCTCACTGGTTTGGAAACACTGTGCCAGCATAGGGTCTGCCCATCTGTGGGATGAATTCTTTAGGGGGCGGAGTATATGCAAATTTGTATTAAAAGACATGTATTGTCACGTATTGGTCGTCCATTGCTCCTGTCTGGCCGCGCAATTTTTAACTTTGTATAAAGGTTCAGGAAGTCGACTCTTGTTCTCGGCTACATTAATGTGATACATTTAGATACATTTAGATTGTTTATGATTTTATCTGTCGCCGTTTCCTTCTGCTTTTTATTGATAATATTTTATTTAGATTTTATCATCTGATCTGAGCCCCTCATCGATTTTAATCCTTTCCTATAAAGCTACATATTTAAAGGGCAACTACGGTTTTTGAAAGTAGAATTTGGAGGTGATAGAATTTTTGTATAATATTATTTATCTCTTCATATAGAGGGGATGTGATCTGCTGTACAGCGCTGCCATTGCTTCTATCCCCTTGGGTGTTTTTGAATTGTGGGAGGGGCTTAGGGTAACTGAAAATTATGTACCCACAGCAGTACAGAGTATTTCAGGAGAGGAGTGTACTGATCATGTGGAGGTCACAGGGTGAGAGATATATAGTGGAGGAGCAGGGTCCACAGCAGTACAGAGTATTTCAGGAGAGGAGTGTGCTGATCATGTGGAGGTCACAGGGTGAGTTATATAGTGGAGGAGCAGGGTCCACAGCAGTACTGAGTATTTCAGGAGAGGAGTGTGCTGATCATGTGGAGGTCACAGAGTGAGAGTTATATATAGTGGAGGAGCAGGGTCCACAGCAGTACAGAGTATTTCAGGAGAGGAGTGTACTGATCATGTGGAGGTCACAGGGTGAGAGTTATATAGTGGAGGAGCAGGGTCCACAGCAGTACAGAGTATTTCAGGAGAGGATTGTGCTGATCATGTGGAGGTCACAGAGTGAGAGTTATATATAGTGGAGGAGCAGGGTCCACAGCAGTATAGAGTATTTCAGGAGAGGAGTGTACTGATCATGTGGAGGTCACAGGGTGAGAGTTATATATAGTGGAGGAGCAGGGTCCACAGCAGTACAGAGTATCTCAGGAGAGGAGTGTGCTGATCATGTGGAGGTCACAGGGTCAGAGTTATATATAGTGGAGGAGCAGGGTCCACAGCAGCACAGAGTATTTCAGGAGAGGAGTGTGCTGATCATGTGGAGGTCACAGGGTGAGAGTTATATAGTGGAGGAGCAGGGTCCACAGCAGTACAGAGTATTTCAGGAGAGGAGTGTACTGATCATGTGGAGGTCACAGGGTGAGAGTGATATAGTGGAGGAGCAGGGTCCACAGCAGTACAGAGTATTTCAGGAGAGGAGTGTACTGATCATGTGGAGGTCACAGGGTGAGAGTGATATAGTGGAGGAGCAGGGTCCACAGCAGTACAGAGTATTTCAGGAGAGGAGTGTACTGATCATGTGGAGGTCACAGGGTGAGAGTTATATAGTGGAGGAGCAGGGTCCACAGCAGTACAGAGTATTTCAGGAGAGGATTGTGCTGATCATGTGGAGGTCACAGAGTGAGAGTTATATATAGTGGAGGAGCAGGGTCCACAGCAGTATAGAGTATTTCAGGAGAGGAGTGTACTGATCATGTGGA